>NW_006399849.1:2216989-2218519 GCF_000299155.1 Elephantulus edwardii | reverse complement strand
TGAAGCACTTGTTGCAAAAGGTCAAGGACGGTAGTCTTTAATATGGACTGAAGCTCAACATCAAGAAGACAAAAAGTCTCACCACTGGGCCAATTGGCATCACCATGACAGATGGAGAAGAGATTGTTAGCTGTTACAGCTTGCTCTGCTCCTTAATCAACACTTTAACACCAGCAATCTGGAGATAAAAAGATGAATTGTGCTGGGAAAATCTGCTGTCAGGGTCCTCTACCGAGAGCTGGAAAGCAACGATGTCAGTCTGGAGACTAAGGTGCACCTAATCCAGGCAATGGTCTCTGCAATTACTTGTTATGCATCTGAGAGCTGGACAATGACCAAGGATGATAGAAGAAAAATTGATGTCTTTGAATTGTGGTGTTGGAGAAGAGTCTTGAACATACCATATACTGCCAAGAAAACAAATAGATCTGTCTTGGAGACGGTGAAACCAAGTTTCTGCTTGAAGACTAGGATTCTGAAGCTCCATCTCAGATATTTTGGACACATGGCCAGGAAATACCAGTCCTTGGAGAAGGACGTCATTCTTGGAAGGGTAGACCGAAAGTGCAGAAGAGGTAAACTCCAGATAAGATGGATTGATACAGTAACTGGGGCAATGGGGTTTGGTGTGTGAGAATTAGTGAGACTGGTTCAGGACAGGGCAAGGTTAAGAGCTGCTGTACATAGGGTCACTATGGATCGCAGGTGACACAACAGCACATAACAACAACAACAACAACAACAACAGCAACAAACAAGGCAATCTTGACCTAAGTCAAGATATTTTCAATTGTTTCATATTTGTCTGAAAGTTAGACAATTAATAAGAAACACTGAAGAAAAATTTATTTCCTTGAATTGTGATGTTGGTGAAACACACTGAACATGGTCTGTCAAAAGAACAAATTAACAAATCTATCTTGGAATAAATCCAGCCAGAATAATTCTTAAAAACAACAATTGTGAGAATCCATCTTACATATTTTGAGTATGTTATCAAAAGGGCCCATCTCTGGAAAATAACATAATGCTTGAAAAAAGCAGAGGATGAGAAATAGAAGATTCTCAATGAGATGGATTGACATAGTGACTGCAATATTGAGATTAAGTGGAGATTGTGAGGGTCGAGCAGGATCAAGCAGGGTTTCATTCCATTATATATTCGGTTGTTATGAGTCAGAATAAATATATTGACACCTAACGCATGCACATGCTCATATACAAACATACATGCACACAATGAGGACTTGAGCTGTAATAAAAAAGTTTAGCAGATTGAGCAGAATGTCACACATGCTGAAACATAACCTGAACAGTTTTTAAAAAGTGAATGCTATTACAGCTTTTCATCTTGTATGTTTCCTTCCTACATAAAAATAAAATTTGAGTCATTAAAAGAATAGGGTGGGATTCTCAAAAAGTTGCAAGTAGAAATACAATTTGACTCAGAAATTCCTCTGCTGGGAATATACCCTAAAGAAACCACACTGCCACCCAGGCACACCCATGTTTATTGTGGCTTTGTTCACA
>NW_006399849.1:2214921-2215700 GCF_000299155.1 Elephantulus edwardii | reverse complement strand
GGCTGCTCCTTGGAGGCAAGGATTCTGAGGCTCCATCTGATATACTTTGGATATGTTCCAAGAAGGGACCAGTCATCGGAAAGGGACATCATGCTTGGGAGGGTGGCAGAACAGCACAGGAGAGGAAGACCCTCAACGAGATGGACTGACTCAGTGTCTGGGGTTAGAGGGGTAAGTGTGCCAGAGACAGGTTTGGGTCAGGATAGATCAGAGTTCAGAACTGTTTTCACAGGTGACTTCACAGTACATAACAATAACAACTAAATGAGTATATAAATTTTAGAAACTCTGGTTGTTATTCTCATTTGTTGTTGAATTGGGACCAAGGCGTGAAGACCTTATGTATCATAGTCCAAAATATTTGCTGGTCCTGTACCATCTTCATGATCATTGGTATATCTGAGACAACCATTTTCAGGTTTTGTGTCAGTTGAACTCATTGAGAATTTCCTTTGTTTTCACTGACTTCTACTTTACACACCATAATATCCTTTCCTAGAAACTGGTCTTTTCTGATAACATATCAGAAAAAAGCAAGTTGACGTCTTGCCAGTCTCAGTTCTAAGGAGCATTCCATTATTTCTTTTTAAGTTAGTAGGCTATGACTCATGGTGACTTCATGAGCAACAGAATATGTTGCCAGTCCTGCTAAACCATCATCACAATTATCGATATGTGTGAGCCCATTATTGTGCTGAGCCAATCTCACTGTCTGCAACACACCTACCTCCCTTACCCCAGTTACTGTGTCAATCCATCTCATCCTGGGACTTCCTCTC
>NW_006399849.1:2205071-2206060 GCF_000299155.1 Elephantulus edwardii | reverse complement strand
ATTCAAATCTTCTTCACTTGCAACAAGTAAAATAGTGTCATCTACATAAAGCAGATTGTTGATGAGTCTTTCTCCAATCCTGATTCCACATTCTTCCTTATATAGTACAGGTTCTCAAATTATTTGCTCAGCAGCAAGATTGAATAGGTAAGAAGAAAGGACATAACCCTGACACACTTCTTTTCTCATTTTAAAACATGCAATATTCTCTTATTCTGTTTTCACAACTTTCTTGGTCAATGTATAGATTTCACATGAGCACAATTAATTGTTCTGGGATTCCCATTCTTCTCAATGTTACTATAATTTGTTATTATCCACACAGTTAAACGCCTTTGTGTAATAAAGCACAGACGAACATCTTTCTGGCACATTTAGATGAAGAAGATGGCACAGGACAGAACAAAGTTCAGGCATGTCGTTCATAGGGTTACTATGAGTTGTGCTTGACCCAACAGCACCTAACAACAATGTTTCTGATATTCTCTGCTTTCAGCCAATATCTGTATAACATCAGCAATGATATTCCTCATGCCACATGCTCTTCTGAATCCAGCTTGAATCTCTGCCCATTTCCTGCACTTTTCCAGTATGATATCCTCTTGCAAAAAACTAACCCCTTCTGGTAACATGCTGAAAATATGTGAGAGGAAATTTCATTGTGTTTGCCTCTAGGAAACACCTTGGTTGTACTTCCTCTAAGGCAGATTTGTTTGTTCTTTTTGCAGTTTGTGGTGGTAGTTGTTGTTGTTGTTAAGTGTCATCAAGTGGTAGGTGACTTCTAGCGATTCTATGAACAAAAGACCTGAACACTTGCACAACTTTCATTGTTTCTCCAGGTTCATAGGGTTTCTGAAAGCAAGCTATTTCGGAAGTGGATGTCATTCCTGCTTCCCAGTTTGTTTTAATTGGGGAGCTCCACCAAACACTATCCACCATGGGTAACCATTATCACATTTGGCACATCAGTGTCACAGTGTTTAGCATTA
>NW_006399849.1:2194822-2204031 GCF_000299155.1 Elephantulus edwardii | reverse complement strand
TGAAGAGTCTTTTTTCAATCCTGATGCCACATTCTTCTTTATATAGTCCAGCTTCTCGAAGTATTTGCTCAGTGTACAGATTAAATAGACAAGAGAAAAGGATACAAAGTTGATATGTAATTTTTCTTATTTCAAACTATGCAGGGCTCCTTTATTCTATTCAGAAAACAACTTCTTGGTCTATGTATAGGTTTCACATGAGCACAATTAAATGTTCTGAGATTCCCATTTTTCTCAATGTTAGTGATAATTTTCAATGAACTACACAGTAAAATGTCTTCACATAGTCAAGAAAACACAAGTAAACATATGTAGTATTTATTTCTTTCAGTCATAATCTGACATCAGCAAGTATATTCTTCATGCTACAACTTCTTCTGAATCCAGCTTACATTTCTGACAGTTCCCTCTCTATGTACAGTCATTTTTTAATAATCTTCAGCAATACTTTCTTTGTAATATTAGTAACATTACTCAATACTTTGTGCACTCATTTGATTCACCTTTTTTGGAACTAGAGCAAATATGGATCTCTTCTAATTAATTGGTTGCAGGTCTGCATCTGTTCATTGAAAAAAATGTTAGTTGGTGTTCTGTCAGTTTCTGGAACTTTCTTTTTTCCATTGCCTTCAGTGCTTCTTGAATTTCTACCTTCATTACCACTCATTCTTAATCAGATGCTTCCTGAAATGGTTCAGTGTCAACCACTTCTTGTTGATACAGTGACTGTATTTATTCCTTCAATCTTCTTTTTGATGCTCCTGTATTATTCAAGACTTTTCCCAGAGAATCTTTGAGTATTATAACTCAAGGCTTGAATTTGTTCATTGTTCTTTAATTCTTTCTGTTTGAGAAGTAGTGAGTATGCTCTTCCCTTGTGATTTTCTAACTCCAGGTCTTTGAATATTTAATCACATGCTCTGCTTTTGTTTTCTCAAGCTGCCCTTGGAAATCATCTGTTCATCTCTCTTATTTCAGTATTTTTTCCCTTTTTTATTTTTTTCTTCAGGTCAAGTGCAAATTTTGGTGTCCTTTCTGACATTAATTTTGGTTCTTTTATTTCTTGTCTTTGTAATGACCTTTTTTTAAAAAAAACTTGTCTGCTTACAATCATTTATATACATTGTATTTTATATCATTAATTACTATTGATCTATGCCTATTATCACCCCTTCTTTCAAGTCCTCACAGAACTGCTTTCTTCACGGATAATATTTTTATGTCATCGTACAAAAAATATGTTTTTCCTTTCTGGGGACAAAATGAGCCTCAGTGTTTCAGATATATTGATATAATCTGGCCATTGTGTAATGTTCTCCCATGATTTGTCACACCAAACAACTTTTAGAGGATTAAGAGTGGAATGCAATACCCTTTTACCTATCACAGCTGTATTGTAAGAGGAGTTTTCTGGGGTGTAGCCCACAACGTCTTTCACCTTAGAAGAGATAAAAGGAGAAAGGGAAGTAAGCAGAAAAGAGAACCCCAACATCACCAACAAAGAAGAACAGATAGCATTCTTTGGAAATCCTTATACTGGGAATGTCCTTAATACAAGATAAGGTCAATATACATGGATAACTCCAAGAAATATCAGGCACACAGATGTAGTAAGGAGACAAAGACCTTGTTCCAGGGCCACCATGACAGAAAGTCTTCCACTAGTCTTCCAACATGCACTTTATTTTCTAGCCAGGTCATAGTCTTTGTAATTATTTACTATATGCATCAGATAGCTGAACAATGACTAAGGATGACACAAGAAAACTGGATGCCTCTGAGTTGCGGCCCTGGAGAAGAGTCTTGAACCACCAAGAGAAAAAACAGGTTTGTCCAGGAGAGAGTGAAACCAAATTTCTCCTTAGAGGCTAGGATATTGACGCTCCATGTCGCATACTTTGGGCATATTGTCAGGAGGGACCAGTCCTTAGAGAAGAACATGATGCTTGGAAAGATGGAGGGACAATGCAAGAGAGGAAGAGCCTGGAGGAGATGTACTGAAACAGTAACTGGGGTAATGGGAGTAGGTGTGTCAGAGACAGTGAGATTGGCTCAGGATAGAGTGAGGTTCAGAGTTATTATTGTGCATGATAGGTTCACTATGACTCACAGGCAACTCACAACATAACAACAACAACTACCTGTGAGAGCATAAAATTCCATTTGTCAAAACTTTCTGCTGTGGTATTTCTGTTATAGTAGTACTACTTAACGAAGACAGACGTTAAGGGAAACCGTTCAGCCTTGTGTGCCTCCAAAGAGAGTCGAACCCCCTCATCTAAATAAGCCAAGACCTTCATCCTCTTCATGGATTGTCAAGGACAATATCTTTGTCTTTTATCTCAAAGAGACAGTTGGTACTGACAGACATTTTCAACTGGGCTCATCCACAACTGACAACTGGGGGTTCAACTCTGACCTTATCTCAAAATCTACAACAATTAAAAAATAAAGATTTTTAAAAAAAATATTAAGTAGTCTAAATGGTTTTTGTTTCTGTAGGTCCTGGTGTTTTAAACACTATATCCAAAAGTTGATCTCTAACAGCTGGCAAACGGCAAAGTGTAAAACATAAAGGGAAAAACCACTGTGCCATTCGAGTGGACATTTGGTGATGCTTTCATTGACCTTTCTTTAGAGAAATGTGAGCTCCTAGGAAGGCAAAATAACCCAGGGCTCTCTGAGCCCAGCAAGTGCTGAAGAAAAGCCGGTCAGATAGAATGGAGAAAATAAAATTCACAAAAATTCCTCATGCTGTTTCACTTGAATAGAAAATGGTACAGAGATGAAAATAGAGAAGGCACACAGCAAAGCCTAGTAACCTACAGCCCTGCTAAATAGAAAACACAGACACTCACCACAGGGCAACTCCATAAAGCCACTCTGGATGCCATTTTACTAATTGTGTTTGCTATGACACCAAGCACCACTTAGCTGGGCTCCCAGAGTGTCTCCATAATGGCAATCACTTGCCAGGAGCGAGAGAGATTTTTATTTGATATCCATACAAAGCAAAAGCAAATGAATTACCATAATGAGAAGCAACATAATGATGTGGAGATGTACAAACTGCCATTGTGTTTAATAACAACAAAGCCTTCCCTTTTGAATTAAATTTACAGGAAGATTCTTACTGAAGCATCAGTGTACTGAAACCAAGTTGTTAAAAAAAAAAAAGGAAACAATTCTAAAGTATTTCAGACTTCTGATTACTGGAAAGATGGTTAGAGAATTATTTTTCCTCCAATTTCTATTCTCAGTAAAATCGACTTAGTTGTAGGACTACCCAGCTGCGATTTGTGAAGTAAATGGCAAAGCTAAATGTGCCGAAACCCAACATGTTCCCCGAGCAACAAAGGGAGGGAAGGCAAATGTTACAGTATTATTGACAACACTGGTAATGCTTGTATAAGCATCTGCTTCATAAAAGGGGGGAGGGGGAGGAACCTACATTATAAATAAAAAGAGTAAAAGAGTTTCCAAGCGAAACCTGCCACCTCAAATTCTAGCTTTGATTTGACTTTTCAGTTAGAAAAAAAAAATTATCCTTCTCTTGCATCTTCCTTCCAAATTAAAAAAAAAAAAAAACCTCTCTTTTATATTCTGGAAATTTCCTCTTTATTGATTCTTCTATAAGTTGTCTTATTTTCTTCTTTCATATTTTAAAATGATCCCAGGGAGCTCTGGTGACCTAATGGCAAGAAGCTGAGCTGCAATACCAAAGGCACGCAGTTCAATCCACCAGATGCTGTGCTGGAGAAGGAGGGGCAATCTCCTCCTGTGCCAGTCAGATCCAATTCGACAGTACACAACAACAAAAACATAACAAAAAGGTTGAACTCGCTTGGCATGTAAAATAATCCCCACCATTTCTGGAAGTCTTCTTTTTTCCCATCTCCTAAGGGTCAACGCTGGATGACATCACTGAATAAATATGCCACTGATTGAAACTTGTTACTATGATCATCAGGAAGTTATTTTCATCCTCCTAGACTGAGAGTCAATATCTGGATGTCGTATGTCCTCCCTACAGTTCCAGGGCAATCCTTTCAATGCCACAGTCACACCTACTTACAGTAGAGCACCCTGGTTTCAGAAAAGGACAACCCGGAGTCAGAGTTTGGCCTGTGTTAGACTGAGCTAGATTTTAGTAAAATCAAAGGTAGAATAAAGGAGTCCTTGAGTGGCACAAAAAACTAAACCCTTGACTACTAATTGGAAAGTTGGTAATTTGGACTCAGATAAAGGCACCATAGAAGAAAGAATTGATGCTATGATCCCAAAAGTTCACAACTTTGAAACCCTATAGAGTTCTAGATTGTCACGCAAAGGCTGTTGCGATCCACATGGTCAAATGACTTACTATGCTTAATAAAGCCAAAGCAAACATCTTCCTCGAAATCTCTGCTTTTAGCTGTGATCCAAGTGGCATCAACAATGATATTCTACACCCAAGTCCTCTTCTCTGAGCATAAGAATTGAGATACTTCCACGAATAGATGCAGGCCTGAATGTGTTCACTAGTTTATGCCAAGAAATTTAGAAAAAAAAATTACTTGATAAACTGACAAGAAGAGATTCATGTTTGTTCTGATTTTTAAAAAAGAGGTGATGCAACAGAGTATAGAAATTATTGAATAATATTAATATCATATACACAAGTAAAATCTAACTCACTCTCAATTATTGTGCTCTATGTGGGTTAGTCTAGAACTGCATTCCAGACATCTCAATTGCTTGTTTAAGCAATTACAGACTCCAAAAGTTGGTAGAAATTCTGTTTCTTCATTTTTTTGCTTTAGTGGTTGATGCATAAACTTGAATAGTAGTCGTATTAATAGTTCTAACAGCATTATCTTGGACAAAGATCTTGAATGTTCTTTCAGACAAATTTGACCTTATTTCTCTTCAATTTCACTCCGGGCATAGTAAGCTGCATGATTGTCTAATTGAAAACGGCCAGTACCCGTTCATTTCAGCTCACTAATGCCTAGATTATTCATCTGTATGCACTGCATTTCATGTTCAACAACTTCCAATTTTCCTACATTCATACTTTATACATTAGACTTCACAAGTATTAATGGATGTTTGCAGCTATTTCTCCTTTTGAGCCCTGCCACATCAGCAAATGAAGGTCCTTTACTGACTGAAAGCTTGACCCCAATCTTGTTTCCAAAGCAGATTCTACTTTGAAGAGCAAGGTCTTCCCCAGCCTTATTTGGAGTGCCTTTCAACCTGACATACTTATCTTCCAGTGCTATATCGAACAATGTTCCGCTGCTGTTGACAGGACAGCAGTCTAAAAAGTAGCGGTTGGGTAGTATTGGTGAAAGCAGTGTAATGAGAATAAGAGACTAAAGAAATGTTCCAGATAGGTTAAACGACCCATGGGAAGGCTCAGAGCCAGGTTTGTGCGAAAAAAAATATAATGTAAAATGAGGAAATGGAATATGAGTTCTTACATGGAGATATAAATATGAGTTCTTCATGTGCAGCTATTTTGGCAAAAGCAAAAGTGAGAGAATGGCCCATGTTTCAACACTGCCTCCATATTTCTGATTCTATAAAGTTTCCCCAAATGCATACTAAATAGATCTTAGCTGAAGGTCGAGAATACCAGTGAAATGTCTATCTGTGTTTCATTAGCTATGCAAGGGCATTTGACTTGGATCGCAACCAACTGTAGCTAATTCTAAGAATGGGAATCCTAGAACACCTGGTTGTGCTTATGTGAAGCCTATGCTTGGACCAGGAGGCAATCATTAGAACAGAGCAAGGAAAATCAGGAAGGTTCAAAATCAGGAAATGTGTATGCCCAGGATGTATCCCATCTCCATACCTTTTCAATCTATATAGAAAACAGATCATCTGAGAGGTTGGGCTCTGTGTGGAGGAAAGTGGCATCAGGATTGGAGGAAGACTCATCAACAACTTGCATTATGCAGATGACACAATCATGCTTGCCAAAACTGAGGAGGACCTAAAGCATTTACTTCAGAAGGTCAAAGATTGCACTCTTCAATATGGAGTGTAGCTCAACATCAAAAAGATGAAGATTCTCACCTCTGGGCCAAATGGCACCATCATTAGATTGTTAATAGTTTCAGCTTGTTTGGCTACACAATCAACACTCTTAACACCAGTAGTCAGGAAATCAAAAGTTGAATTGCATTGGGAAAATCTGCTGTCAATGACCTTTCCAGAACACTGAAGAGATTAGAGTCTAGAGACTAAGGTGTACCTGACTGCAGCCATGGTCTTCACAAATACTTGCTATGTGTCAGAGAGCAGGACAATGACTAGGCGTGATAGTAGAAGAATTGATGTCTTTGAGCTGTAGTGCTAGAGAAGAGTATTGAATATACTATGTACTGCAAAGAGATGGTGAACTAGGCTGCTCTCTGGAAGAATTTTGAAGCTTCGTCTGGCATACTTTGGGCATGCTGCAAAAAGGAACCAGTCCTTAGAAAGGCACATCATGCTTGGAAGGGTGGAGGGAGAGTGTAAGAAAGGAAGACCCTGAATGAAATGGATTGACTCAGTAACTGGGATAACGGGAGTAGGTGGGTAAGAGACAATGAAATTAGCTCAAGATAGAGCAGAGTTCAGAGCTGTCATCTTCTCCTAAAGCACATAACAACAACAAATGCATATTTATTTTGTTGTCTTGGGGAGAGGAGACCTTTAATAATCTTTATGTAGTTATGGGATGAACCAGTTATTTACAGTGAGAAGATAAATTGCTTTGTGTTATAATGTTGAGCCATTCCTGAAAATTCATTGGATTTTATGTGCACCTAAAGGAGGGAAAGGAGCTATGGTGGCAGATAATGAGTAGCGCTGTCAACCCAAGGGCAGGCACTTTGACTCCACTAGCTGCTCCAAAGGATAAATATGGCCAATCTCCTTATGTAGAATTTACAGCCTCTGAAAATTCACTGGAGGTCAGCTATGAGTTGGCTCTGGCTCCATGGCAATGATTGATTGGTTGATTGATTGATTGATTGATTGATTGAAAGAAGGAGAGAAGTAGAACTATTTCCTTGACATATGAAGGTTATCTAGCTTATCTTTGCAATTGCTATCAATAAGTGATGTTGTTATTGTTGTTGTTAGGTGCCATCCAACCAATTATGACTTATGGGGAGCCTATGAACAACAGATATGAACCTTGCCCTATCCTGAGCCAACCTCATGATTTCTCTGATATGCATGTCAATGAGCTATACAACTGTGAAAAGGGGAATTGACAAAAGTTGTGAGATAATTACAACAATTTAAAAAAAGAGAGAGGGAGGAGTTGATGGAGTTTCTATTCAAAAGCTAAAGCCTCATGAGATTTTGTTCCTTAGTTTCATGTGACATCACAGTTAACTGGCCTAACAACATGTTTAGTGCTTGTGTTCTACCTCCTGGTTTGCTGCAAATACATAGTTTGATTTTATAGACTTGTTGTTAGGTGCCATCGAGACGACTCATAGCTACCCTGGGAACAAATCCAGTCCTTTCCTTTGTCTTCCTCATACTTCCTGACACACAGGAACCCATTGCAGCAGTCACTGTGTTAATCCACTTGGTTGAGGGTCTTCCTTTCCCTCACCAACCCTCCACCCTTTCCAACATCATGTCCCTCTTCAAGGAATAACACCTCCTAACAATATGTCCATAGTATGTGAGGTAAAGTCTCAACATTCTTGCCTCCAAAGAGCACTCTGGCTGCACCCTCTCCAAGACAAATCTATTTATTCTCTTGGCCATCAATAAGATGTTCAGTGTTCTTCTCTAACACCACAACTCAAAGACATCTATTCTTTTTCTGTCCTCCTTAATCATTGTTCAGGTCTTGGGTGCATAGCTCGTAATCAGAAAGACTATGGCCTGGATCAGACACACCTTAGTCTTCAAACTGACACCACTACTCCTCAATAATTTGGAAAGGTCCCCACTTGCAGATTTTCCCATTGCAATATGTCTCCTTATTTTCTGTTTGTACCAAGGATGTTAATCGTGAAGCCAAGCAAGATGAAACTGTGGATAGTTTCAATCTCTTCCCCATCCATCATGATGCTGCCTATTGGTCCAGTGGTAAGAATCTTTGTTTTCTTGATACTAAGACACAATCATACTGAAGGTTGCATTCCCAGTTCTTCTGCAACAAGTGCTTAAAGTCCTCCTCACTTTAAGCAAGTAATGTTGCTACTCATACCATTTTAGTATGCTTTTCTCCAGTCTTTTTAAGAACTCAATACAGTGGGATGGGACAGGTTGGAAGCAAAGGGATGTAGATGTGTAGGGGTTAATCATTGGGTTGTACAATTTGATGGGGGGTGGTGAGGGAAATTGTTCAAATTTGTATTCAAATTTTGTAAATAAACTAGTAGAGACAAAAAAGAAGAAAAATATAAACCTCCATATAGTTAAGTGTGTAACATGTAAAATTATTTTATGTATGTATAGTATATATAGCACAGAATAAATATAAATTCATTTATGCCACCATTTATTTTATTAAACAGAAGAAATCTTTAAAAACTACCTTGCCAGTACCCATTGAAAGCACAATTTATTTCTATTCACTAGAATCAACAGAGGAAGAAGGAGAGTCAGGAATAGGAGAGGAACTCTAGTGATTAGGAATTGTGCTGCCAACCCAAAGGCAATTGGTTCAAATCCATCAACTTCTCTGTGGGAGAGAGATGGGTAATTTCTCATGCAATTTACTGCCTCTGAAAATCTGCTAGAGGGTCAGCTACAAGTTAGTTCCAACTTGATGGAACAATAACTACAACAATAAAGCAGAATGTGCGGTTAATTGCTTCCGTGAACAACTGCCTTCTTTGCCATGAGTTTGGAAGATGGCACTCAGCTGCCACTTCTGTACATTTTGATCAAATATTCCACAGACAGGTCCTGACCAAAAAGAGAAGAAATACAGAACAGAAATTTCAAATTATCATATACCATAGGCTTCCTGGAGCCAGAAAGTTTGGATGAAGACCTGAAACTATGCCCTGAGATAGGCTTTAAGTCTTAACAGCAAAAATATTCCCTGAAATCACTTTTAAGCCAAACAATATTTTAGTTTGACTACTTATACTTGGACCAGGAAGCAGTCGTCAGAACAGAGCAAGGGAACACTGCATGGTTCAAAATTGGGAAGGGCGTACGCCAGGGATGCATCCTATCTCCATACCTCTTCAACCTAT
>NW_006399849.1:2185305-2194145 GCF_000299155.1 Elephantulus edwardii | reverse complement strand
TTCAGTGACTGGGATAATTGGGATGGGAGTGTCAGAGACAGTGCGATTGGCACAGGACAGAGCGGAGTTTAGGGCTGTTGTACATAGGGTCGCTATGAGTCGCAGGCGACTCGACGGCACATAACAACAACAACAACAATATAATAATGTCTGCTTTAAGCTGTCAACTTTTTAAGAACTGACTATAGGGGATCAAATTACAGCAGCCACTTGAAAGATTAGGTAGGAACTTCCAAAGTCAAAGTTATTGCTATGGAGTTGGAACCATAGTTGGCCCTCCAGCAGGTGTCTTCCCCTCCGCCCCCAGCAGGTTTCTGAGGCTGTAAAACATGTGGGAGAAGATTATCCATCCTCCTTTGTTCCATTTGGTGACTGATGGATTCAAACTACTAGAGAGGTGCACTCTTTAATTCCATAGAAAAATTCCTTATGGACAATGCCACCCAAGTTACTTAGCAATCTTCTGAGGCAATACATTTATATTAATCAAAGAGGAATAAGTCAGAAAAGAAGAGTGAGAATGGTTGCACAACTGAAAGAATGTAAGCCTTTCCACTAAACAAAACATGTAGAAATTACCAGATTTGCATGTTTTGTTGTGTATATTCTCAACAGCAACAAAATCATTTCTTTAAGGAAGAAGGGAGGTAACGAGATAGAGATAAACTTGCTAACACATGTGAGTATTTCCACCTCACACTAGTGTAGGATACTAGACCCTTACTCATACTCATAGTGGTCAGGGTAGAAATGTACTATATCAGGTTTTCAGTGGTTGATTTGCGGGGAATAGGTCACCAGACCTTTTTTCTAAGACACTTCTGGGTGCACTCTACCTCCCAGTTTTCAGCTGCCCATCAAATATTTACAGCACCCACAGACACCAGGATCAGATGATGAACTGAGATTCTGTTGTTCCTTCCAGGGTGTTCAAACCTCATGTTTTAAATGGTATAAACATCTCTGCACAGTGAATGGATTTCTGAAGTTCAGATAAACCTTCAACACAGGACAGATTCTTCATCTGATGGTCTACTAAGGAAATGGCAATGTATTAAAAATTCAAAGGGTCAGCCTGGCTCAGTTAGACTGGGAAAGTGAACCCATCTGCAATGGGATTCTTTTCCAGGTGGTTTCCTTCGTTAATAACATGCACAGATCCTGCCTTTAAACACTAACTTTGGAACCTAATCTCTGGGGAAATCAGTTCTGTTATATAAAAGATTTTTTTTACTGTGGGTAAAATTTACCTCACAGATTATACTGTGGAAGATGGGCAGTTAATGGCGACCAGGTGTGAGGAGAAATATGGATCGTTTTTAGTCACTTTTGGGGGGAATTCATGTCTTGAAGCCCAAACTTTAAAAAAGGATGATCTAAAGTTCTCTCCACAGGGAGTGGTAATCTGAACTCTGCAAAAAGACTGCAGTCCAAAGCTGAGAGAGATTCGACCAAAATTGCTACAGAAAGCTTGACCTCTAGATTCTGAAAACATTCACCTCTCATATCCTGATTTAATGAGGAGGATTTTCATTTCTTCTTCTTCTTTTACTTTTGAAGGGAATTTTTTGTTTTAATCATAAACCCGGAGTTAACTTGTCTTTTCCACCAAAGAGTAAACGATATCTAGAGGCAAAAGGGGGCTGAGAATGCTGAGGTCAAGATCAGACTTGAGAAAGCTGAGGTCAAGATCCATCAGTGAATGCACACATGTTTATCACTGCTTTGTTCACAACAGCAAAGAGTTGGAAACAACCCAAGTGCCTATCAACAAATGAATGGATAGAGAAGCCCTGGTATATTCACACAATGAAATACTATGCTGCATTGAAAAACAAGGAATTCGTGAAATATTATTCAAAATGGGTGACCCTGGAGGACATCATGCTGAGTGAAATATCTCAGCTACAAAAGGACAAATATTGCATAGGGCCCTGTTGTAAAACAGGACTGACATCGGTGTTGAGGGAAGACGGAGAAAGAGGGGATAAATAATGTATACTGCATTGAAACAAATGAGGGAGAGTATTGTTTAAAAGGGATATATGATTAGGTATTATTGTCATGACAGGAGTCCAGAATGAAGGCTGCACAGTGGAGTGGACTGGGGGGGAAGAACTGTAAACAATGAAAGAATCTTACTTTTCAAAGAGAAGAGCAAATTGGGTGGAGAGGGTGGGCAGGGAGAAAAGTACAACAATGAATGAATGGGAACCCTTATTCTCTGTAAACTTCCAATAAAATTAATTTTTTAAAAAATGGGCATAGGATATGAACAAACATTTCATCAAAGAAGACATTCATCAACCCAATAAATATGTGGAAAAAATTTTAAAAAAAAAGATCCATCAGTGACCCAGTAGAGGTGTCTGTCTACCATGACTTTAAATACCCACACAACTCAGGAAGCCCTCCTCACATGCACACACAGTCATAGGCCCTGCAGTGACCACCCTCCACCCTCTCTACCTCTGCATGCAGGCCAGGGTCCTTGGATGTTAGGGCAAGCACAGGGTCATGAAGGGACGATAGCCCCACCAACCGAAGGCCTGGGCCATGGTTCTATCCTCTGGGTCTCCTTGTTTTCCAGCCCTCATCCCCCTGCAACGTGATCGCCTTGTACATATGTGATGCCCGACCCATCTGTTCTGCACTGCCCCCATCCACCCACCATCTGCCCCTGTTAGATGTGGCCTGGCATGGTCCTGTCTGTTCTCCTACACTCTGTCCAATGCAAAATGAACATGGTTCTAAAAAAAAAAAAAAAGAAGAAGAAGTAGAATAATGACCTGGATTGGCTCCCAGCACAATAGCAATAGTTAAGTCATTGCTATAGAGTGGATCCCAAGCCATAGCAACTTTGTGTGTTACAGAGTAGGCTTCTCCTTTGGATTTCCTAAGTGGCCTAGTGATAAGAACTGTTCTGTAATCTGAAGGCTTTCAATTCAAATGTGCCAGCAGCTCCACAGGAGGATGGGCAGCCTCTGAAAACCCACTGAAAGGTCAGGTATGGGTCTGTTCTGACTCTTTGGCAAACAACAACAACAATCCTAACAGAAGCAGATCACCATTATTCTATAACACCGATGAGTGAGTTCCAGGTGGAGCACAAATTGTTTACACCACTCAGGGTCATAGGCCTTTGTGGAGACGGTGGAAGTAAAAAATATTCTACCCCGTTTTGTTCCTGCCTCTGCAAATATATATTAAAAGAAATCATTTTAGCCTTTCTACGAAGATGGCGCTGAAAGCGAAGAAGGAAGCCTCTGCCCCTCCCAAAACTGAAGCCAAAGCAAAGGCATTGAAGGCCAAGAAGGCAGTCCTGAAGAGCGTCCACAACAACAACAACAACAACAAAAAGATCCACACATCACCAACCTCCAGCAGCCTAAGACGCTGAGACTCCGACGGCAGCCCAAATACCCCCAGAAGAGCATCCCCAGGAGAAACAAGCTTGACCACTATGCCATCATCAAATTTCCCCTGACCACTGAGTCAGCCATGAAGAAGATAGAAAATAACAACACACTTGTGTTCATAGTGGATGTCAAGGCCAACAAGCACCAAATTAAACAAGCTTTAAAGAAGCTTTATGACATTGATGTGGCAAAGGTCAACACTTTGATGGACAGAAGAAGGCCTATGTTCGACTTGCTCCTGATTATGATGCTTTGGATGTTGCCAACAAAATTGGGATCATCTAAACTGAGTCCAGTGGGCTAATTCTAAATATAAATTTTTCTTACAAAAAAATAAAGTCACTGTATATTATCACTGAGCAAAGCCATGAGAAAACTCTGAAAAAAGGCAGCAGTGGACTTGAACAAGATCAATCCTAGAGTTCATTCTCAGGCTCTTCTTCTTCCCTGTCTCCTGGACAGTGTCATTCTCTCATGCTTCCAGTTCTGTCTTCGTAATTATGGCAAATCTCTAAACATGAACTTCTCTCCTGCACTCCAGACACCAATATCTCCTATTCTTTTCTTGGTGTCTCAAATTCAAAGTATAGTATATGCCTCAACTAGATCTACTAACTCCATTTCCTACATGCCTCACTTCTACCACTCCAGTCTTCAGCCAACCAGATCGCCAATCTCTCTGCAGGATTACTGTCTCCAGATCTGCTCCCTCCCTTTCATTCTCTAAAGAGGACCTAGATATAAAGAAGAAATTGAATCAAGTCATTGTCTCCATCACCACCATCCCATTTACCACAGGATAAAGTTGGGGTGGGGGAACCCACATTGGATCCTTTGTGATATGACTCCTTCTTATCTTCTGACCTCAGGCCTTGCCATCTGACTTCTCCTTCCCATTCTCCCTTTCCATTCCCAAAACACACACACACACACACACACACACACACTTTCTACTTCAACCAAACTGAGTGGGTCTGTCCTATTATCTCTCATTCCAGCCCTTTACATGTCCCATTTCTTCTTCATAGAGGATCCTTCTCTCATGGAAGAAAGATGGACAATCTGCTCCTGTGCAATTTACTGCCCTTGAAAACCTAGTGAAGGGTCGGTCAATAATGAGTTAGTTCTGACTTGGAAGCACACAAGAACAGAGGCACCTTCTTCACCTGGTTCCTTCTCAGGGCTGAGGTCTTAGGACTCAGATTCCATCACTTCCAACAAGAAGCCTTTGGGGTCCACCTAGACTATGCATTGTTGCCCCAGAGTGTCTTTGTGTGCTACTTCTGCAGCCTTGGCCACTCATTACTGCTGGGGGAAAGAACTACTTATTTTTTTGAGATAACTGAACAACGGATAGGAGTTGGTGATTGATAAGATGACTGTGGAGAAAACGATACAACCTTTCTATTTTTTATTTTCTCTATCTCAGTGAAATCTGTCACTGCTTTCTAGCTCAGATTTCACATGTCAACAAAAAGATTAGTGCTGCTTTCTAAATACTGGTCCTATGGTGCCAGACAATTGGCAAGAAGTTTCAGGAGAACACAGCCTTTACTTGCTTTTTTATTGCAGAACAGCAGTTCCTGGAGACCATGTCATAAAGTGGATCATTGAAAAGCAAATTACATTTTCCCATAGGAACAATGCTATAATTAGAGGTTGTATTCCTGACAAAGGACTTGGCTTCAAGTAAACAGTACGCATGAACAAAAACATCTCACAAAAGCAAAGATTCATGAACTATATAAATCCTTATAATTGTTTAAAATAATAAAAAATTCCTCAAGTATTATAAACTAGGCAGGATTAGAGGAGCACACATTGATTATGCAAGGACTCCAATGTACCATAAAGTGTACATTAAAATATAACTATGATATCATAAATTATAACCTGAAATTAACTTTAATATAGTCATTACACACTTAATTAAAAATGGCAGGCAATGAAGTACCACTGCTAAGGCAGTATTATGTCTTAGATCCACTATGTGCAGGCTTTCCCTCCTAGACTATAAGCTTTCCAGGCCGGAGGCTGGCCTGTCCTAGACATGGCCCAGTATGGCTCAAAGTATGCTTTCATAAGAACAGCCTAGATTTGAGTTGTCATTTAACCAAGTAAATCACTTGTTCTTGATATATGTTTCTGCGGCTGCAAGATGAAGACGCTAAACTGGAAAGTCTTTCAGCTCTCTTCTAGTCTTAAAATTCTAAGATTGCCATTTTGCCTTCTTAGAATCCAAGAGCTTCTGTGTACAATATATTTCTACTGTGCTGGATCTCAATGAACACCAACAATAAACCAAAGAGCAGCTGCCATCCAAGCGACTCCGATTTGTGGCACCTCAGTAGAACTCTGTTTCACAGTTTTGTACTGGCTTGTTTGGTTTTGGTTGGGTTTGTGTGTTTTTTAAGCAAATTATCTGATCTTTCTTCCAAGATGCTCCGGGAGAACACAAACTCCTAATATTTGAGTCAGCTGCTAAGTGGGTTAATTATTTGCACCACTCAGGGAGTACTCAATAAACAAAGCACTTAAAACTCACACCTTTGTGTAGTCCCCACCACATTCTGGTCTTGACCACATGAATGATATTGACTAATGAGAGTTCAGCAAGAAACAAGTAGAGATTTTTAAAGTGTTTGCACCTTGGAGTTTGTTCTTTGTTTTTCAACCCTGCCTCTTAGAACTCTGGATCTGCACACAATCAGCATGTATGGAAGCAGCTGTCAAGAAATCAAATGTCTTAGCTCAGTGGGCAACTCTGCTTCAAGGACCTCTTTAAGTTTTTAAACAACAAGAATGTTACTTCAAAGACTATGGTGTGCCTGACTAAGGAATGATACTTATCCAACAAGTAAGGAAGACTGAAGAAGAATGATTCCCTTTGAATTGTAGTATTGGTGAATAATATATATTGACTATACCATGCACTGCCCAAGGAAAGAGCAAATCTGTCTTGGAAAGAGGGAAGCCAGAATACTATTTTTTTGGTAGCAAGGATGATGAGACTTCATCTCACATACTTTGAATATGTTATTAAGAGGAGCCAGTTTCTGGAGAAAGGCATTATGTTGTTGGTGTGGTTAGATGTTGTTGGTGTGGTTAGGTGCCATCAAGTTGAGTGTAATCCACTTGATTGAGGTTTTTCCCTCTCCTTTGACATCTCTTCACCTTTCCAAGCACAATGACCTTCTCCAAGAAATAGCCTTTCCTAGCAACATGCCCAGTGACTGCAGCAATGGGACTGAATGTGTCAGAGATTGTGAGAATGTCATGGGATAGAACATTGTCGTTATAAGTCATACTCGCCTGGACAGCACCTAACAACAAAAATAAGCAACATTCTCAAAGTCGACAAGATAAAACTTTGCCAGTCAGCAGCATAGCAAATGATTGGAAAAACTGTAACTTGAATCAGACACACTTTAGTCCTCAAACTAACATCATTGCTCTTCAGTAACTTGGAGAGGTCCCCTGACAGTAGACATTACCAGTACAATATGTCTCCTGATCTCCCGACTTATGGAGTCATCATGCTTGCAAAAGTAGTGAATCAACAAAACAGAAGATCTTCAATGAGATGGATTGACGTAGTAACTGCAATAATGGGCACAGCACAGCAAAGAAAGTGAAGAGGTATCGGGATTGGGAAGGGTTTCGTTTGGTTATACATAAGCTTTCTGAATTAAAACTGACTCAACAACACCTAGCAACAACAGCGTGCTCTGCAGAGGCCAAGCCACATGGAGACACCATATGAAAATACTCTCTCTTCCATAAGCCCAGATGAATTTTAGGCCCACTCTAGAACCATGTGAGTAATAAGGTGGTTGTTGCAACACCTCAAGGATAGCACCTTCAACAGAAGGCACTCCCAACTAAGCCCACAGTCTACCCACAGATTAGGAAAAATAATAAGATGGTGATTGTTTAAGTTGCTTAAGTTTTGAGGTGAGCCATTATGCAGCAACTGCCAATTTTCAAAAAGTACGATGTCAGCATGAGGATGACCATATTTAATCACTACTAACTCCACAAGGGAAAACTGTCACCATTAAGAACATTCACAATGCAAAGCCAATTTTAATGAGGTCAGACTTGTCCGCCGTCTTCTTAAACCTACCTACTTCTTAATTCCAACACCAGTATTTCTGTTTTACTAGGTATGAAATCTATTGCAATAGCTACAAAAGATCTCATGGAACCATATTCACAATTATGTGATTTATTAGGGAAGTTAGGTTATAACTCAGGCTGGCAACAGGACACAATTTCTAACACAACTTAAGCTTGCTCCCAAGCCCTTCAGCCTCCAGCCTTATAGCTTTAGGCAGGTGTTAAAAAGCTCTCTTATTCCTGCCAGTTAAGGCATCTTCCCTGCTCCCACCTCACTCCTCAAGTAAACTAGAGAGAAGGTCCTTGTCTCTGGATCCTTGGGGCAGCATTCCCAGGTCATCTCTGTCTAACATCATGCATGTCTCTTGTTCTCTGCCACAACTGCTAGAGCCCTCCTGCATGTTCGACTGGCATGGAAATCTCTAGCCCCAATGCACTGCATTCTCTGCTCATAGGGAGTGTTCCAAATTTCTGCTGCTGTATTGGCTCTATTTAAGCCTGATGGATTGGTGAAACTAGCCAATCCCCTTGTGAACAGACTAACACACCCTATTTGCATGTTCCCACTTAGTCATCTGACAAAGTCAAGGACAATAGCCTAAGAAAGCCATTTTTATATAATAGACACTACACCACATAACTAAAACACTAAAACCTAAATTAAATGTCTTAGAAATGTTGTTAAAAGTAATCTGTATAAGGAAGATTGAGTGTCTATTTTCCTTTATGTGAATTTTCCTATACTAAGAAACATTCAAAACATTTCAATTATCTTAAAATATATTCAAAATACCATAGTAGTGTTCAATAAATATTTGTAGCAGTTAAGGATGTTTCCTCTTCTTGAAAAACATTTTTCCTCTTTACCTTCTCTTAGGAAAGTAGAGTTGTTCAAATGCATAATCAAATAAAGGTCACCAGGAAATGATCGGAGCTGTTCAGTCATTCTACTTGACGTTGTTGACAGCTCTTAGAACATTCCCACACGACTGATAATCCATAAAAACAATTATCAGGCAAAAGCATAGACTTTAAAATAAGAGTGTAGCAAGGTATCTTGTAAGACAGAAGTTTACTTTTCCTTATAGATAAATTGTTGACATTCAGTACTGGGAAGGAGTAGGTACATTTGCATGAGACAGTGGGCTTTCTTGGAGTGAAAGCATGAGAATTTTTCATAAGAGTCAAGGTTATTGAAACATGTCAGAGATGTCCTTGACCAAGGCTGAGTGACAAAGTAAGACAGCAAATCTTCTGATATCAAATCTGCATGGAAAGTAGAAGAGTTTAACCAAGGGGCCC
>NW_006399849.1:2171377-2179120 GCF_000299155.1 Elephantulus edwardii | reverse complement strand
AAAAAATTCAACTTTTTTGCAATAATAAATCATTGATTGAGTGGGGGGACTAAACATAGACATTCCATATGACCTAGATATTCCAATGCTAGGAATATATATTCCAAGAAAATTAGGACTGGGACACAAATGGAGATTTGTACACTAAAGTTCATAGCAGCGTTATTCACAATTGTAAGAACATGGAAACAGCCCAAATATGTAAATACAATCATTGAGAATTTGTGGTACATTCACATTATGGGATACTATGCAGCACTCAGGAATAATGCTTTCAAAAATACTATATGGCTTGGGAAAGACTGGAGAACAGTGTGTGCTGAGTGAACTAACTCAGTATCACCAGGATAAATACTGAATAAGATAATTATTATAAAAATAGAAGGATATTAAAACATGTGTTGAGGTCCAAGGAGGGAAGGGGACAGAGTAGAAGGGTGAAAGTAGGTAGGGGAGAAATCACAGGGTCACACAATTTGATGGATGAAAGGAGGGGGTAAAGGAAATGGGAAAGATTCAGTGGAGACCTGAAAAGACTGGTTAATGGTGGACATAACTCAATGGGGATTAATTTTATAAAATACAATATATGGGAATGATTGTATGAAAAACAATGTAAATGAAGGTCAGTGTGAAACATAATGTACACAAACTATATATGTAAACCCATACAAAATAAAGATTTTTAAAAAGAAAGATTCTTATATAAGACTCAAAATTTTCTTTCTCAAGATGTTTTCAGTTTTATTTTTCTTATTTTATCATTTGGTGCTTTTAGAGAAGCAAATATATTGCTCTAATTGTTCTTTGTTTTATTATTATTTCCAGACATTAGAAATTATATTATAAAATTGCTTTTTAAAAAAACCAATAAAACATTATTCTATCTACCCTTATGATTGGTTGTGGGTCACACCAGTATATTCTCTAGGAATGTCATTGGCTGATTTTCTGAGGTAGGTTGCTACGCCTTTCTTCCTACTCTTTATCTGAAAACTCTGCTATAATCTGTTTAACAACTTCACTGACATATGGCTGTTTCATTGAACAAGAATTCAACCCAGATATCCTTTATAGGTGAGAACTCTACAAATAATCAATACTGAATCATTATCATTAATAACATGTGTTATGCAGATGATACAACCTTGCTTGCAGAAAGTAAAGAAGACTTGAAGCCCTTGCTACAGAAGATCAGAGATTACATTTCAACATCAAGAAAACAAAATTCCTTATCACTGGACCATTAGACAACATCATAGATAGTGAAAAAATTGAAATTTTAAATTATTTCATTTTAGTTGGGATGACAATAAACACCTACGATAATAGTAGTCAAAGTTTAAAGGAGAAAGTATGTCAGTTTAAAGACTAATTTGTGCCTGATCCAAGCCATGGAATTTTTAGTTGCTTCCAGTGCATCTGAAAGTTGAACAATAAATAAGGCAATCTCAGACAGAATTGGTCTCTTTGAATTGTGATGTTGATGAAGAGTAATAAATATACTGCCAAAAGAACAAACAAATTTGTCTTGAAGAAAAAACAGAGTGCTCCTTATAGGGAAGAATGATAAAACTGTATTTCACTTGCCTTGCACATGTTTTCAGGAGGAACCATTTCTTGGAGAGACACACCATGCTGGGGAAAGTAGAGCATCGGTGAAAGAGAGGAAGATTGTGGTATCAAGGGTTTATTGTTCAGAATGGTTTTTTTAACCATATACTTCGACTTTACCAAATGGTTGAGAGTCAAAGAGCTTGTGAGCACACTTTAGAAGTTCTCTGGACTGAGGAATTGTATCCTGTTGTCAACTGAATTGTAACTAGATGACTTCCTTAATAAGCTCCATAATCCTGAGTAAGGATCTGTGAGAACTGTGTGATAATTGCAACATATTTGGATCCAATTGAGCAGTAATCTTGGTGTTGGAATAAAATAAAAATAGTTATAGGGGCATGAAAGACCATGTCTGACCTTATACGAATTGGTTTTGTATTGTGGATATTGTTGCTGGGGACAATTTCCCTTTGTGAAATTAGTTAAGTTTCAGATACAGCCATCTTTGTGCTTCCTACACTATTTTTTACAAAGACCTTCAATAAAATTAATTGACACAGTGGCTATCCCAATGGGCTTAAACATGGCAGAGATCATTATAATAATGCAGGATAGGGCAAGGTTCAGATTTGTTGCTATTAGGGTTATTATGAGTCAAACATAGTCTACTTGAGGGCACCTAACAGTACCAACACAGTATTAAAGCATACTATTACCCTTCTGATATCCAAAGGTTTCTGCCCTACTACATTGAGTTTTAGTGACATATCACTAGAGAAATTTCAATAGACATGAAGATCAAGAATTGCCTGCATTTTATTTTTGCTGTTAAGTGCCATTGATTCCAGAATTACTCATAGTAACCCTATGAACAATGTGTTCTATCTTGTGCCATGCTTATCATCCCTAACATACTCAAGCCCACTGGTGCAGACATCATATCAATCCATCTCATTGAGTGTCTTCTCTTTCTCTGATCCTCCACCACCTTTCCAAACATGATGCCCCTTCCAAGGAATAGACTCTTCTAGTAACATGCCCAAATTATGTGAGATGAAGCTTTGCCACCCTCTCTTCCAAGGAGCACCCTGGTTGCACTTTCTCCAAGATATAGCTGTTTGGGTTTTTGGCAGTCCGTGGGATATTCGACACTATTCTCCAGAACCACAACTCAAAGGCATCAATTCTTCTTGCCATCTTTATTCACTGTCCAGCTCTTAGATGTATACCAGATGGCTGGAAAGACTGTGGCTTGAGTCAAGTGTGCCTTAGTCTTTAAAATGACATCATAGCTCTTCAGGATTTTGGAGAGGTCCTTGACAGCAGACTTTTGCAATATTATATGCCTCCAGAACTCTTGACTGTTGGTACCAACAATGTTAATAATTTCAATCTTTCCTCCATCAATCACAATGTTGTTTATTGGTCCAGTAGTGAGGATTTTTGTATTCTTGATGTTGAGATGTAATCTATACTGAAGGCTGCAGTCCTTGATCTTCTGCATCAAGTGACTCAAGTCCTCAGAGCATTCAGCAAACAAGCTTGTGTTATCTGTATAACATATGTTGTTGATGAGCCTTTCCTCTAATCCTGGTGCCACACTCTTCTTCATAAAGTCCAGCTTTTCAAATAATTTGCTCAGTATACATGTTGAATAGTTACAAAGGAAAAGATACAACGCTGATGCCTGCCGTTGCTGTTTCTAAACCACGCAGTGTTCCATGCAATGCTGTTTGGACAGCTTCTTGATGTAGGTATAAATTTCATAAAACATAATGAAATAATTCAAAATCTTCTCAATGTTAGCTATAGTTCATTATGATCTATAAAATTAAATGCCTTTGCATAGTTAATAAAACATAATTAGACATTCTTCTGGTATTCTCTACTTTCAGCCAAGATCCATGTGACATCAGCAATGCTATCTCTGGGGCCATGGCCTCTTCTAAACTTAGCTTGAACTTTTGTCAGTTCTGTTCTGGCCATATTTGGATGATCTTCAACTATATTTTGCTTGCATGTGGTATTAATATTATTCAATTATTTCCAAATTATGTTGCGTCACCTTTCTTGGAAATGAAAACAAACACAGATCTCTTCCAATCAGTTGGCCATATCACTGTCTTCCAAATCTCTTAGCACAGACTGATGAGCGCATTCACGACTACATCTGGTAGTTGAAACATGTCAGTTGATATCTCATTGATTCCTAGGGCCTGATTTTTTGCCAATGCATTCAGTGCAGTGTAGCTTGACTTTTTTCCTTCATCACCACTGGCTTTTGATCATATGGTATATCCTGAAATACTGCAGTGTCAATCAATTCTGTTTAGTACAATGACTCCACGTATTTCTTCATCTTCATCTGATGCTTCCTGCTTTCAAAATTTTTCCCATAGTGTCTCTCAGTATCGCAACTCAGTACTTTATACTACACTTTGTAAACTGTATATACTTTATACTGTGCAACAATTGTCCTAGCTGCCTGTCTCCTTTGTATCTTCACTTCTCATTTCACTGATGTACTTAAATAATCTTACCAAAGGAGTATAAAGTCTCCTCAAGCCCAGGACCACAAACCACCTGTCAACACTCTCACTGGAGCTTGTCGCAAAACCAACTGGGAGATGCAATTGGTGCCTTAAGCTCTCAGCCATGTGGTCCTGCTGTGTAGACAAAGCTCACACCTCCTGTTCCCCAGTGCCTCCCAGCCTGCTTCATTTTGCTGAGCATTCTGAAATCCAGCTCCCTGCTTGCTTTGGGCTCTGCATGTATATTGTTATTATCAATTAGTGGCAGTTTTGGCTATTGATATAGCACTTCATATTTGTAAGGCCTTTCCTTGGGGTGTTTGTGCATGGCTGGTCTTTATAGCTGCAGATATGTTTGCACTGACATCACCTTTCCAGGATTATTCCTATGGGTTAAATGATTTGCTTAAGGCAATTGCAGAGATGTGTGTTATAGAATGCAAGATGAGCAATAAAGAGAAAGGGGAGAAAGAACCCTACAGCCTCGCCATTTCAGGAACTCCAGTGAAATGTTCAGATCACCCAGCAGCTGGATTTTACTTGTTTCTGTTTTACAATCGTAAAAGTATTATTATTAATGATGCTATTTTACATTTTATAGCTCCTTTTCAGCTTGAGAGATCCCAAAGGGTCTTGCCAACTCTCTGTGTGTGGCTTTACTGTTTCCATGTAGCCAGGGCCATTTCCTTCCCCTCAAGGAGGCCCTTCCAACAGCAAACTGATAAAGGTAACAATAATCAATAGATAAAGTAGAGACAGAGAGTATGCCCCACCCCGTCCCCCGCCAACTCTGCACAGTGTTAAAAGGGAGCTAATCTTTGCACCCAGATTCCATTCTATTTTCAAGGCAGGGGAAGGTGCTGGCGGCTCAGCGTCCATCAGGGTAGACGGAGTTTCTGCCTATTTGCACCACTGGGGATAATTAGAGTAAAATGAAATTGCACACATCAATAGGGGAAAGGCTGAAAAGAATTCCTGGAGATTTGCTCCTGTTTGTTACAGTGAAATATAGATTTTTAATGCCCTTAAGACACTAAAACCATAATGCTGGCACTAAGAATGTGAAGCACAAAAGAAACACAGGGATAGAGTCCTAAAATAGGAAATTTAGGGAAAATGAGTAGAAAGCTGAAATAAGGAAACATGGACGTATGTGGTGTGAAAGCAGCGAAGTCTCAAGGTTAATAGCTACATTAACAAGTCAGAGCACACATCAGAATCCAAAGTCCCCGAGCCCCAAGCCCCAGCAGCCTGAGGACCTGGCTCAGAGCAAGCTGTCTTGGGGGCCTGGTTCCCACTGGTTATTAAGCCCCGTGGACCCTGAGTCCAATACATTAAGAATCATGATCATCTCCTTGAATTGGAAGGAGATTTTTCACTTACTGAAAATGCTAACGGCTGTGTTTTGGAGCTAACAATTGCTAGCTGCTGGGGAAGTTCAAGAAATAGGGGGTTTCTTTATTCTTTCCTCTTCCTAAAACATGCTTGTGATTTAAAGTCAATATAATTGGTGTGTGTTCCACTTATTCTCCTAATTATTTAACAAATATTTTTCATAGAATGTACTATGCCTCAAACATTGTTCTAAGTGCTTACCGAATTCAATTATTTAATCATTTTAAGAACTCTGAGAAGTTCTACTTTAGTACTCAAATATATCTAAGGCAACCGACAGCACAGAGAGGTTAAAGAACATTCCTAAAGTCACTGGTGGCCTAGAGACAAGAAGCTACACTGCAATCCCAAAGGCGCACAGTTCAAGGTCACCAGCTGCTCCATGAGAGAAGGATGGGTAATCTCTTTCCGTAACTCCCTCTGAAAACCCACCAGAGGGTCAGCTATAGGTTGGTTCTGACTCAATGGTACACCACCACCACAATAAAGTCACACAGGTAGTAAGTGGTGAAGGCAAGACTTAAACTCAAATAAACTGGTTCAAAGCAATGCTTTTACTACGAAGCTGTGCTAGCTATTTTTGTTCTTGCTATTGTTGTTGTTGTTATGTGCTGTCAGTCACTTTCACATAGTGGCCTTATATACAACAGCTCTGAACCTGTTCTGCCTCGAACCAACCTCACTGACACATCTACATCCATTACTCCAGTTACTAAGTCAATCCATCTCATCCAGGGTCTTCCTCTCCTGTGCCATTCTTCCACCCTTCCAAGTATAATGTCCCTCTTCAAGGACTGGTCCCTCCTTGCAACATGCCATTGTATGTCAAACAGAGCTTCAGAATTCTTGCCTCCAAGGAGCAGCCTTGTTCCACCCTTTCCAGGATGAACTTGTTTGTTCTCCTAGCAGTCCATGATATACACAATACTCTTATCCAACACCACAACTCAAAGACATCAATTCTTTTTCTGTAATACTTAGTCATTGTCCAATTTTCTGGTGCATAGCAAGTAATTATAAAGACCATGGCCTGGATCAAGCACACCTTAGTCTCCAGACTGGCATCATTGCTCTTTAATACTCTGGACTGTCTTACACAGACTAAATTACATTTGCAGATTTGAGTCAGGAAGATATTATCAAAAGAAAACAATATTGCCATTATGTCCATTGAAATTCAAGGAACTCTCATGTGAATCATAGCATAACTATGTTCCATGGTTTTGAGGCAGCACTGAGTGGATTTGAGTCTTCAGAATTTTGGTCAACAGCTGAGCATGTTATCCAGTTGCAGCATGCAGCCTCTCCAAAAAAGCAAAGAAACAATGAAAGTGTAATTCAGAGAAATAGATGGGGCTGCACATATTTTTATTTACTGCTGCTATCAAAATCCCAGAGCACTTAACTGTGCTTTTGCAAAATCTATACATAGACCAAGAAGCAATCGCCTGAAAAAACAGGGGAACACAGCATTATTTGAAAATCAGGAAAGGTGTGTGCCAAGGTTGAATCTTTTCTCCATATCTATTCCATCTTTATTGTTAGTAAATCATTTGAGTAACAGAACTATATTAAGAACAATGTTGCATCAAGATTGGAGGAAGATTGGTTGTCATCAACAAACTATGTTAGGCAAATGACACAATCTTGCTTGCAGAAAGTGAAGAAGATTTGAAACACTTATTGCAGAAGATCAAAGACTACAGCTTTCAATATTAATTACCTCTCAACATCTGGAAAACAGAAATCCTCACCATTAGACCATTAGGCAACATCATGGGAGATGGAGAAAAGATCGAAGTTGTCAACTATTTCATTTTACTTGGATTCACAATCAACATCCATGGGAGTGTTATTGTTGGGTGCTGTCGAGTCAAATATGACTCACAGTGGCTCTAAAAACAACCAATCTGAATACTGTCCTATCCTGTGCCTCCTCACAATCTCTGACACATCCAAGCCCACTATGCCAATATGCCTGTTTGAGGGTCTTCCTCTCTTTCACTTAACCTCTACCTTTCCAAGCTTGATATCCCTCTCTAAGGAATAACCTCTCCTAGACACATGCCTAGACACGGTGTCTCTCTGGAGACTAAGGTGCACCTGATACAGGCCATGGTTTTTGCAATCACTTGTTATGCTTCAGAGAGTTGGACAATGACTAGGGAGGATAGGAGAATTGATGCCTTTGAGCTGTGGTGCTGGAGAAGAGTATTGAATGTACCATGGACTGCCAAGAAAACAAACAGATTCATCCAAG
>NW_006399849.1:2169990-2171277 GCF_000299155.1 Elephantulus edwardii | reverse complement strand
AAAAAAAGAAAGAAAAAAGAATTATACTGCTAAACCAAAGATGGCACATGTCTAATAGTTCATATCCACCATCCGCTCCATGGGAGAAAGATGGGCTATCTCCTCTCTTTCAGTTTACAGGCTCCAAAACCCTTCTGGAGGGTCAACTATGAGTTTGCTCAGACTTGACAGCAATAAGAGAGATTGTTCAATCAATGCTCTTTCCCAACATACAATCCAAAGGTATTCATTCTTCTACAGTCTTCGTTACTCAGCATCAAACCTCTCACATGGATATGAAAAATCAAAAACACCCTGGCTTGGAGCAGGAGCACATTAATCCTCAAAGCCATATCCTTGCTCTTAAGTATTTTAAAAGGATCACTTGCAACAGATTTGCCCATTGCAATAGGTTGTTGGATTTCCTGACTCCTGTTTATAAAAGTGTTTATTGTGCACTCTAATAAAATTAAATTTCTGACTTGTCAAAAAAAAAAAGAATGTTGTTGTTGTTGTTGTTGTTGTTAGGTGCCATCTAATTGAGTGTGACTCACAGGAACCTTAAGAACAAAAGATCTAAATCATGTTCTATCCTCTGCCATCCTCACACTTTCTGACACACAAAAGCCCATTGCAGCAGTCACCGTATCAATCCACCTGGTTAAGGATCTTCATTCTTGTCTCCAAAGAGCAGTCCAGCCGCACTCTCTCCAAGACATATCCATTTGTTCTCTTGGCCGTCCCTGGATTGTTAAGTGCTCTTCTCCAACACCACAGCTCAAAGGTGTCAATTCTTTTCCTGTCATCCTTTCCATTATCCAGCTCTCAGATGCATAGCAAGTGATCAGAAAGACAATTGCTGAATTAGACACACCTTTGTCCTCTAACTGACATCACCTAACAATAACAACATAGGGACTCCACAAGAAAAAGACTGATTAAAACCCTATTACAATATGGGCAACAGACAGAGAAAGACTTTTCACAGAGGAAGAAATTTGGATGGCCAACAAACACACGAAGGAATGCTCAAAATCACTGGCAATAAAGAGATGCAAATCAAAACCACATTGAGATACCCTCTCAACCCAGTTGTTTTTGCTGTTATTGTTATGTGCCCTCGAGTCACTTGCAACTCCTAGTGACCCTATGTACAAGAGCTCTAAACTGCTCTATCCTGTGCCAATCGCACTGTCTCCGATACACCCATCCCGATTACCCCAGTCACTAAATCAATTCACCTCATAGAGGGCCTTCCCCTCCTGCACTGTCCCTCTACCCTACCAAGAATGATGTCCTTCTTCAAGG
>NW_006399849.1:2167418-2168522 GCF_000299155.1 Elephantulus edwardii | reverse complement strand
TGCTGGGTAGAGTAGAGGGACAGCACAGGAGGGGAAGACCCTCTGTGAGGTGGATTGATTCAGTGACTGGGGTAATCGGGATGGGTGTGTCAGAGGCAATGAGACTGGCACAAGATAGAGCACGGTTTACGGCTGTTGTACATAGGGTCGCTATGAGTCGCAAATGACTCGACGGCACATAACAACAACAACAACAAGACACATGCCTAAAACATGTGAGATGAAGCTTCACCATCTTAGCTTCCCAGGAGCACTCTGGTTACACCTTCTTCAAGGCATAGGTTTGTTCTTTTGGCATTCCATGGGATCTTCAGCACTCTTCTTCAACATCATAGTTCAAAGGCATCAATTCTTTTTCTGTTATCCTTAATTATTGTCCAGCTCTCAGATAAATAACAAGTGACTGAAAAGACATGGCCTGATTCAGGTGCACCTTTGTCCTCAAACTGACATCATTACTCTTCAAAAATTTGGAGAGTTCCCTACCTGCAGACTTTCCCAGTACAGTATGTCTCCTGATCTCCTGACTACTGGTACCAAGTGTACTGACTGTGGATCCAAGAGGAAGTTGTTGACATTCTCAATCCTTTTTCCATCCATCGTGATGTTGTCCAATAGCAAGGATTTTTTGTTTTCTTGATATTGAAATACAATCCATACTGAAGGCTGCAGTGTTCTCCTCAGTTTCAGCAAGCAAGGTTGTGTCATCTGCATAATGAAGATTATTGGTGAGTCTTCTGCCAATCCTGATCCCACATTTTTCTTCAGAGAATCCAGTTTCTCAAATAATTTGCTGAGCATACAGATTAAATAGGTATGGAGAAAGGATACAATTCTGACACACAGTTTTACTACTTTTAACCATGCTGTATTCCCTTACTCTGTTTTCACAAGAGCTTCTTGATCAAGGTATCGGTTTCACACAAGCACAAATCAAGTATTCTAGAATTTTCATTCTTCTTAATGTTAGACATAATTTGTTATGAACCACATAGTCAAATTTGTCAAATATTGACTAACTCTTTGCATAATCAATAAAGCATAAATAGACATTCTTCAGGTATTCTTTGTTTTCAGCCAGGATCCATCTGACATCAGCAATTG
>NW_006399849.1:2146993-2166948 GCF_000299155.1 Elephantulus edwardii | reverse complement strand
AGATAATTCCCATTTCCTTCCCCCTTCCCTCCACCCACCAAACTGTGCAACACTGTAGTTTCACCCCTACTCATCTTCACCCCTCCACTCCCACTCCTTCCCTCCTTAGGTTTCCATACATGTTTTACTAGTAATCCTTTTATTTTTACAATAATGGTTTTATGCAGTATTTATCCTTATGTAACTGAGTTAGTTCACTCAGCATAATACTCTGCCGTCTCTCCTAATTTATGTAGTATTTTTCAAAATCATTGATTCTGAGTGCTGCATAGTAAGTATTCCATTGTGTGGATGTACTACAATTTATCAGTCCATTCAGTGGTATAGTATTTTTTAATGATCTTTCGCAGTATTTTGCATGCCTGTGATGTTGTTTGATAATTTCCACATTCTGTTGGATCACCTTTCTTGATAATGGGTATAATACTAATCTCTTCCAGTCAGTCAATCAGTCAGTCAAACAGACAGCTGTTCTCCTCCAAAGAAATTTCAAAAGCTGTAAATCGTGTGGGAGGAGATTGTCCATCTATTTCTCAAGAGCACCTAATGGATTTGAACTGTCTGCCTTTGGATTGGCCGTGCATCTCCTTACCCGGTAGGCCACCAGAGTAGCCCATAGAAGTAGCAGTCAAGAAATCAAAAAATGTGCTACATTGGTAAAATCTTTTGCCAAGGACCTCTCAAAAGTGCAAAAGAGCAAGGATATCCGCTTCAAGACTTAAATACTTGCTGATCCAACCTATGGTATTTTCCATTGCATGCATCTGAAAGTTGGACAATCAATGAAGATGTCAAGAAGAATTGATGCCTTTGTATTGCTAAAAGTACAAACAAGTCTGTCTTGGAGAATGTGCCACCAGAGCGCTCTCTACTCATGACACTCAAGGATGGTGAGACTTCAACTCACACATTTTGAGCATCTTGTTAGGAGGAGGCCTTCCTTGAAAAAAACACACCATGATGAGCAAGGTAAAGGATCATAAAAAGAGAGGAAGATCGTCAACAAAATCAACTGACACAGTGACTATAATGGTAGAGATTATGAGAATGACACAAAATAGGACAAGTTTCCAATCTACTTTTCACAGGGTCACTAGGAGTTGTAGTTGACTTGTTGACACCTAGCAAGAACAGCTGGCAACATTTTCTTTAAGAATAATTATCATATTAGTCTTTAAAAGTACAAGATATTTTCTTTTTTTTTTTTAAAGTACAAGATATTTTCATCCCAAAATAATGCATACTGCTCTTTGACTTCAAGTGACTGTGAGTGGGCCAAGAATAAGAAGGGTTTGTCCTACAGAGGAGGAAGTAGAACACTTGGGTTCAGATCCCAATTTTGTGACTTATTGTTTGTATGACTTTGAGAAAATTACTTTATCTGAGTCTCAGTTTCCTGATCTGTAAAATGAAGGTGATAATAGCCCTTACCATGTAGATAGTTGTATGACCTAATTGAATTAATATATGTAAAATACTTCACTTGACACATAATGTTGTTGGTTTTAGGTGCAGATGAGTCCAGTATGACACATAGAGACCCTACGAACAGTGGATTTGCACCCTATACTATTCCTTGCCATCGTCATCATCTTTGATATACTTGAGTTCATTGCTGCAGTCATTGTGTCAATCCATCTCATAGAGGGTCTTTCATTAGCCCTTCATCTTGCAAACATGATATTTTCCAAGGGACGGTTTCTCCGAGCAAGATGCCCAAAGTATGTGAGACAAAGTTTCACCATCTTTACCTCCAAGGAAGCTCTAGTTGCACTTCCTCCAAGATGTATCTGTTTCTTTTTCTGACAATCCAAAGGCATCAATTCTTCTTCTTCTTTAGTCTTTGTCAAGCTCTCAGATGTATAGCAAGTAATAGAAAAGACCATCTCTTGAATCAAATGCACCTTAGTCTTTAACATCATTGCTCCTCAGTGCTTTGGAGAGGTCTCTTAAGCAGACTTTCCCAAGGTAAACTCATCCTTTGACTGATGGTACCAAGGGTACTGAAGTAAAAGGAAATCATTCACAATTTCAACCTTTCATCCATCTACCATGATGTTTCCTATTGGCCCAGTGGTGAAGATTTTTGTCTTCTTGATGTTAAGATGTAATACATATTGAAGCCTTTAGTCTTTGATCTTCCTTCAATCCTGATGCTATATTGTTCTTTTATAAAGTCTAGCTTCTCAAATTATTTTCTCAGTATACATATTGAATCAGTGTGGAGAAAGGATACATCCATGACACACACCTTTCTTGATTTTTAACCAGGTAGTGTTTTCTTGCTCTAGTCATGCAATAATATCTTGATCTAGTCATAGATTTTATATGAGCAAAATAAAAGTTGGCTTGCCTTTTCTGTCAGGTCAGAATTGGGTCATAGCTTGACCCAGTGGGTCCTCTAAGGCTGTAAATCTCACAGGAGAAGATTGTCCACCTTTCTTCTGTGGAATCAGTGATGAATTCAAGTCACCAGAAAGAACCCACCTTTGAGGTAGCAATACAATTCCCTCCCTATGGACTAAACCACCAGAAATCTTGGCAAAACTGCTTAGTAGAATACAATCAGAATTAAATAATAGAAGGCTGAAAACAGTAGAACAATGTCTTCTTTATATTCATTTTCCAGGTGAACTTGTATAGACCATTCCTTTTTTTTTTTAAAAAAAAAAAAAAGACCATTCCTTTTTTGAGGGCAGCCCCAAGGCCCAGCCTGCTGAGTTGCAACTTGCCTTTAATTTCTGAAATCTCAGCCCTCAGTCCTGAGGCTCAGGTTAGCCACACCTTGTCCCCACTTGGTGCAGACTCAGCTGCAGGTCATTCTGCACTTGAATGGGAGAGTATGAAGATAGCCATTCTCTTTTGTTTATTCTTTCATTCTGTTTTTTTAATTGTTGTTAAGTATTACTGAGTCAATTTTAACTCATAAGGATCCATGTGACAGAGCAAAAGGATTCCATGAATTTTTCTAGGCTCTAACTTCATGGGAATAGATAATCATGTCTTTGTCTCGAGCTGCTAGGTGGGTTTGAATTGCAAACCTTTTGGTTAGCAGCCAAGCATTTAAGTATTGTGCTACTTGGGCTTCTGCTTTTTTATTACACAGTATTTGGGGGGTTCTGGTTTGGGTTTGAGTTTTCTTTTAAAGTCACTGTTCACTCAACTTCAATTCATGAAAATTCCTCTTGTGTCAGAGCAGAATTGTGTTCCGGAAGGTTTTCAGTGGCTGATTCTTCAGAAGAAAATTGAGTAGCTCAAACTTTTTTCTGAGGTGCCTCTATTGTTGTTGTTGTTGTTGTTGTTGTTGTTGTTGTGTACTGTCAAGTCGCCTGTAACTCATAGAGACCCTATGTACAGCAACTCTGAACCTTGCCTTGTCCTGAGCCATTCTCACTGATTTCAATATCCCATTGCCCTCTTCTACACTGTCCCTCTACCTTTCTGAGCATGAAGTCCTTCTCCGAGGATTAATATCTCCTAGTCACGTGCACAAAGTATGTAAGACAGAGCTTCAAAATCCTAGCCTCCAAGGAGAAACTTGATTTCACCCTCTCTAAGACAGACCTATTTGTTTTCTTGGCAGTGTGGTATGTTTAAGACTCTTTTCCAGGACCAAACTCAAAGTTTTCTGTCATCCTTAGTCATTGTCCAGCTCTCTGATGCATAGCAAGTAATTGGGAAGACCATGGCCTGGATCAGGTGCATCTTAGTCTCTAGACTGATATCAGAGGTGCCTCTAGATGGTCTCAAATTACAATTTTTCATTTAGCAGCCAAATGCATTACTTACTCACACCACTAAGGACACATTCAACAGGTTATTGAAGGGTTAGTGGCTTGAGTCCACCAGTGGCCGATTTCCAGGCTTTCTGAATGGAGCAACTGCTACCAGGCCAGTTATTGCTAATCATTGCCAGGCATATAATCACATTTGTAAGCAGTAGTGGAGGTTGGTAGTTTGAACCCACACATGGAAAAAAGTCTGTCAATCTGCTTCAGGAAAGATGTCAGCCAAGAAATCCCTATGGGGCAGTTCTGCTTTGTGGTGCTTGGGGTCACACCATGAGTCAGAATCAACTAGACTGCCACAGAATCAGCTTCTGCGATGCTTATGAAAGAAAACTGCAAATAAAACAATACTATAAAGAGAATCTTTCCTTAAACCACTCTGGATTCACATTCCTTATAGTTGTTGTTGTTGTTGTTGTTGTTGTTGTTAGATGCTGCACGGTAAAGTACAACTCATAGAAACCCTATAAACAACAGATCTGAAGCCTGTCTTACCATGCACAATTCTTATCACCCCTGATACACTTTAGCCGTTGCTACAGTCACTGTTATCAATCCACATGGCTCAGGATCTTCTGCTCTTTTGCTGACACATCATCATTCCAGCATGATGCCCCTTTCTTTTTTTTTTAATTTTAATGAACATTTATAGAGATTTTGGGTTTCCATTCATTCATTGTTGCACTATTTTCTCTACCCTCCCCCTCAGTTCATTCCTCTTTTTTTCCTCCCCTTGAAAGTCTGTTTTAATTGCCCAATTGCCACAGTGCTTGTCAAAGCCAGTTCAGATTAATCTCCTTTATCAGTGTGTCCTTTTTCATTCCCTATCACTCTTCCCTAAGAGAGACTTCACCCTGATTCACAAGGAAAAGGGGATGGCGTATTCTGATGCCCCTTTCTAAGGCATAACATCTCCTATCCACATATTCAATGTATTTGAGATGAAGCTTCCTCATCCTTGCCTTCAAAAAGCAATCTGGTTGTACCTGTTTGTTCTCTTGGCAGCCCAAGGGATATTCAGTAGTAGTAGTTGTTGTTGTTATGTGTCATCGAATCTACTATGATTATGTCTTCAAACCCTGCCCTATCCTGAGCCAATCACACTGTCTCTGAAACATCTGGTCCCATTGCTACAGTTACTGTGTCAATCCATTTCATCTGGGGTCTTTCTCTCCCAAGCTGTTCCTCTATCCTTTCTATTAAAAATATAAAAATATAGAAGATTTTTTTTATTATTCCAGGCTTATAAAAATCTTAGCACATACATACAGGTAGGTGTACACACACTCATACATTCAATATTTTTCAAGAGGGACAGGGGAGCAAGGAGGAACATATGTTTACATTTTTTTTAAAAAAAAAAAAGGTATCATAGTCACTTCTCCAAGACAGAACACATAACTCATTTTTAGAAACTATATATTCTTCACTATATACATGCTGAAATTTTACTGACTTATTGCTCCAATGACAGTCATTTCGAGTTTTGTTGTTGTTTTGGGGCTTTTCCGCTTTACCTTTGACATTGCATTCATACACCTGTGAAAAATCTCTGTTGTTCATAGGATCACTATGAATTGTAGTTGACTTGATTGCACCAAACAACAACATCCTACCATTTGGTAGAAGTTTTACAAAGATGAAAGTTGAAAGAATTACCATATGTAATTCACTACACCACAGAGGGTTAATGCGAGTCAAATGGAAGTTCTGGAAGCCAAAAGACACAAGGATATTATTCGGAAGGCCAGAGCTCTTCTAGCCTCAATTTTTAAAAACAAATAAACATCCAATAAGAGACAGATAGCAAACCTTGGTAAATTATTATTGCTATGTAGTAGTGAAATCACATCCTAAAAGATAAAAATAGGAAGAAGAAAAGAGAATATCCACACAGAAGGTGGTAATGCCAGCAGCTAGCACCAGTCAGGACAAGAGCAAGCAACAATTTACAACACACACAAGGTAATTATGGAGGAGGACCCAGGATGGGCAGGCACACAGTGGAAACTCGGGTCTTCTTCTGCATGGAGCATAAGTGAGGTGTTCTTTATCTACTTCTTCCTTTAGAATCATGTTCTCAAACAAAAAGTTAACCTCCATAAACTTCAAAAGATGACTTGATGCCAGGGTCTGCAGATTACTGAGTATTTTTAATTTGCTTTTTCTGAGTTGCATAAAATAATTTGTTTACATTGTTTCATTTATGTGCTTTACATTTTATACAATTATTTATTTACATTGTATTTCATACAATCATTCATATATATTGTATGTAATTTATTATTATTGATTTATGCCTATTATTACCTTGTCTTTTTAAGTCCCCATTGAATCTTCCCTATTCCTTTACCCATCCCTCTGCCCATTAAACTCTGCTATCCTAGTGATCTCTTCCTTCCCCTTTTATAATTCTCTTCCCCCTTGCTCTTCCCCTTCTGGACCTTTATACACATCTTACCAATTAGCATTCGAATTTTTACAATAATGCTCTTATGCAGTATTTGTCTTTATAAGACTGAGTTAGTTCATGCAGCATAACACTCTAAAGACTCTCCCATGTTATGTAGTATTTCACAAAATAATTGTTCCTTAGTGCTACATACTGTTCCATTGTGTGAATGTATGAATGTACCACAATTTCTCAATCCAGTATGAGTAATTGTGCTATTTCCATATTCTTTCTCTTGTAAATAATGCTGCTATGAACATAGGTATACACATCTCCATTTGTGTCTCATCTCTTATTTCCTTGGGGTATACCAGTGCAATAGCTGGGTCATATTGTATTTCTATGTTTAGCTTTTTGGGGAAATGTCAAATTGCCTTGCAAAATAGTTGTACCATTTTACAATCCCATCAGCAGTGCACAAGAGTTCCAATTTCTCCACATTCTTTCCAACATTTATTGCTCAATATCCTGTTAAACTTTGCTACTGCTACTGGGGTGAGATGGTATCTAATTGTTGTTTTGCCGTTGAGTCTTTTTATAATAGTTAATGATCACTCCATGATGCTATTGTTATTGGGTACTGCTGAATGAACTCTGACTCACACCCACCCTGTGTACAATAAAACCAAAACCTGGCCAATCCCGTGTCATCCTCAGAACCTTGGCTATGCTTAAGTCCATTTCTGTAGCCCTTGTACCATTTCATCACATGGAGGGGCTTCCTCTTCTTCATTGGCTCTCTATCAAGCATGATGGCTTTCTCCAGGGACTGACCTCCTCATAGGTCAGTAAAGACCATTTTGACTCTTCCCTACTGCTTCATACTCAGCAACTCCTGGTTGGTTTAACATTTATAGCTTTGTTTTCTAATTTTACTAGGGTGTGAGGGAGTTCTAATCACGTAGTGGGTAAGATGTTGTGCTGCCAATCCAAAAGCAGGCAGTTCAAATCCACTAGTGACTCCACCAGAGAAAGAGGAGTGCTCTCCTCCTGTGAGATTTACAGCCTTCGAAAACTCTTTGGAGGATTAGATATGAGTCAGATCTGACTCAGCAGCAATGAGAGAGAGAATTTTGCTATAATTAAGGGTTTCACGCTTGTTGTTGTTATGTACCATTGAGTCACCTGCAACTCACGGTGACCCAATGCACAATAGCTCTGTGCCCTGGCCTAGCCTGGACCAGTCTCACTGACTCCAACACAGCTACCCCCATTTCCCCTGTTACTGTATCAATCCATCTCCTACGGGATCTTCCTCTCTTGTGCTGTCTCTCCACCCTTCTAAGTATGATGTCCTTCTCCAAAGACCAGTCCCTCCTGGCCACATGCCCAAAGTATGTGAGATGGAGCTTCAAAGTCCTTGCTTCCAAGAAGAGACTTTTGGTTTGGCTTTGGCTTTTTTGGTTTTACACTTACTTACCCTTTTTTGCTAATATAGAGGTACATTGGCGAGAGGGTCCCTGGTGGCACAAGCAGTTTGTGATCAACTGCTAACCATGCTAACCAAAAGGCTGGCAATTTGAGCCCTCTCGAGTACCACGGATGAAAGGCCTGGTTATTTCTGAAAAGTCAACCACTGAAAACTCAGTGGAGCACAGTTCTACTCTTTAGCACATAAAATTTAAAAAAGAACATTAAAGGGAAGCTCTTATGTGGACAGCAATCTCCTCCCATGCACTTTACAGTCTCCAAAATTTACAGGTGGAGGGTCAGCTATGAGTTGGTTTCAACCAGACAGTGATGAATTTTGATTTATGGTTTTTGGGTTTTGGGTTTTCTAGTTCATGGGGTCACCAGAAATCGGAATCAGCTCAGTGGCAACAAGTTATAAAGTTCTGACACACACAGAGTTGCCACGAGTTATGACTGACCAGAAAGCAATTGTTTTTTAAAAAAATTGTAATAATAATAATTTTAATAATGAAATCACAATTAAGTTTTGTGTTAGGGACCTCTCCAAAGTATTGAAGAGCAATGGTGTCTTTCTGAAGACTAAGGTGTGTCTGATACAGGCCATGGTCTTTGCAATCACTTGTTATGCATCAGAAAGTTGGACAATGACTAAGGAGGATAGAAGGAGAATTGATGCCTTTAAGCTGTGGTGCTGGAGAAGAGTATTGAGGGTACCATGGACTGTTAGGAAAACAAACAGATTCATCCTGGAAAGAGTCAAACCGGACGGCTCCTTGGAGGCAAGGATTCTGAGGCTCCGTCTGACATACTTTGGACATGTTGTAAGGAGGGACTGGTCCTTGGAGAGGGACATCATGCTTGGGAGGGTGGAGGGACGGCGCAGGAGAGGAAGGCCTTCTATGAGGTGGATTGACTCAGTGACTGGGGTAATGAGGATGGGTGTGTCAGAGGCAGTACGATTGGCACAGGACAGAGCAGAGTTTAGGGCTGTTGTATATAGGGTCACTATGAGTCACAAGCAACTCAATGGCACATAACAACAACAATAAAATTCATCAGCTATTATATAGCTCTTAAAACAAAATTCAAATTTATGAGGTTTTTTGTTTTTTGGTGTTTTGTTTTTTTTTTTTTACTTGCTAATTGCACCTATTTGTTGCATTGGAGAATCTGTTCTCAAGGACCTCTCCAAAGGTCTAAAGGAAAGGTTAAAGACTAAGGTGTCCTATCCATCTAAAAGTTAGATAAAGAATAAGGAAGACCAAAGATGAATCCATGTGTTGGAGGTGAGGTGTTGGCAAAGAGTATTGAATATACCATGAACTATCGAAAGAACAAATCTGACTTAAAGGAAATGCAAGAGTGCTCCTTATAGGCAAAGATGGTGAATCTTTGTCTCACATACTTTGGGCATAGTTTCAGGAGGAATCAGTCCTTGAAGAGAGACATCATGCCTAGGAAAGGAAGTGTCAATGAAGGAGAGGAAGATTCCGCATGAAATGGGTTGACACAGTGACTATCACACTTGGCTTGTGAATGGCTGAGATCATGAGGCTGGTGCAGGATGCACAAGGTTCAGATCTGTTATTCAGAGAGTTGCTATGAGTCGTAATTGACTTGACAGTACCTAACAACAACAACAGTACAATATACAGTTCTTAAAAATGTTGCTGTTGTTGTTAAGTGTCATCAAGTCATAGGCGAGTCATAGCAACCCTATGAATGAAAGACCTGAACACTTTAATAACTTTCATTCTTTCTCCAGGTTCATAAAGTTTCCGGAGGCAAGATATTTCAGAAGTGGATGCCACTCCTGCTTCTAAGCTTGTTTTAATCAGGGATCTCCACCAAACACTGTCCACCATGGGTAACCATTATAGCCAGCCAACTCCAAGAATGGAGGTAGACTCCAAGGCCACAGGGCCCAGGATTGCCCAGAAACCCATCACCTCATCATGGATTTCAAAGCCATGCCCTCAGGCAGGCCTCCATCCTTACTCAAGGGCCACCCACTTTGGGGGCACGAGGGGGAAAGAACAGTAGCACACAACAAAAAGGACCCCAGAAACTTCCCTTGTGTGACTGCAATCAAGACAAAACCACCATCAAGATGGCAGCCAGACAGCTGACTCCCAGAGTGGAGGTAGACTCTAAGGCCACAGGCCACAGGCCAAAGAGGGCAAAAAGGAGATAATGTTATCACCAAAAGATCAGAAATTCCTGAAATGCAAAAAAGACAGCCAATATTTCTGAGAACACCAAGGCTAGATTTCTTCAGTGGAGATATGTGAAGAAGGACACACAGAGGAGAGGAAAGCTACAAGAAGGGTGGGGTTCCTGCCTCTGTGTAAGAAGCCAGGCGACCTGTTGAAAGAAAACGGAGAAAAATTGTGAACGCAGACCAAGGGTGACTGTGACAGCCTTGGAGGGAAGCTACAGCACCAGGAATATTTTGCTATAACATCAACTAAGAAAGAGAGAAAGGAAAACAAGGCAGGACCATGCTGCATTGCACACCTTCTGAACAAGCTAGCTGTGCCCCCTTAGTATTGATTTCTAGCTTTCTAATCCAAGGCAGTTCGACTTCTTTGTGACAAGAGCTAAATAGAAATTAAACGAGCTCTTGGATAAAATTTCTTAACAAATGTACACTCAAGCAGTGATTGCTTCTGCCTCTGCCCAGCTCTCACTAGCATCCATCAGGAGCCCCCTAAGCCCCTAAAGTTGTTTGCCAGACAACATGAGAACAATTGATCTTGATTACTTTGGGGTGTTTTTATTTTTTTAATTGTTCCTCTAATTTGACTAGCCATGATGCTGATTTGTATGCGTACAAAGATTAAGGTCAGAATAGAATTTCCAGTCTTCATCCTCCTTCACTCAATCTTTCTGCTTTTTAGTGCACCTATATCAACCCCTCTCAGGTTACACGTCAGTGGAGTAAGAACAAACCTTGAGGACGTTCAGGCCTGATTTTCATTTCAGTGTTAAAGTCTGGAGATGCTGGCTAGAAGATGAGTTGGGGGAGAGTGTGGGAATAAAAAGACAGAGGGCTCCAGAATCTAATTTCCCCACATCTCCTTGACCTCCAGTGCCATGGGCTGACAGAGATCTTTTGTCTATCTAGATGGGAGGCAGAAAGTAGCTATTCATTGCCAACCTAGAGATGTGTGTGTGTGTGTGTGTGTGTGTGTGTGTGTGTGTGTGTGTGTGTGTCTTAGAATCTTACAATCTCTTTTACTCTCTTTCCGTTCTCTCTCTCTCTCTCCTCTTTCTCTCCTTCTCTCTCTCCCCATCTCCTTTCCTCTCCCTCTTTTTCCCTCTTTCACATCCCCTTTCCCTCTCTCTCTTCTTCTTTCTCTCTCTCTTTCCCTCTGCCCCCTCTCTCTTTCTCTGCCACCCTTCCCCTTCTCTCCTCCTCCTCTCTCCTTTCCTCCCCAACAGCCTTTTCTCTTCCTTTAATTACAGACCAGGCAGTTTTGACTCATGTAAATACGGGAGGAAGAGGGTGCTCATCTTTCTCTAGCTGAGCCACTTGTGGGCTCAAATCACGAGAGGGGCTCCCCATTTGGGTTAGGCAGTGTGAGTCTAAAGACAACTCCACCTGAGTTCACTTCTGTCAGTGTGTGCTGCCTTTTCCAAAGCCTTCTATTTCAAGACTGGTGGAGTACCACATGCGGATCCCGACTGGATTCTTCCCACAGCCGGCCAGTTTTTCATGGGGAAAGACTCAAGAGGGACCAACAACTATTGAAGCTTTTTGCCTCTAAGTGAACATTGAACATACTTTTTCTATTCCCCTTCCTTCTGCATTATTGTGCCAGGGTACTTTAAACTTCTCCCATCATTAAGCCTTCTGAGTGAAATATTGAACTGATTAATGTGGCATTTTCCACTAAACTGTTTCAGGAAATGTTGCACCTTACCAGTGGGATGCTTTTGAATAATGTAATCTCCTTAGTATAATTAAAACTAAGTTCTGAAGTTAGTACCTTTTCTCCCTGGAGGCACTCATCAAAATGTCAAGTGTTCCTTCTAGTAGAACTGCAATCCCATAGTACAAACAAATATATTATCCGCTGCTCCTCGCTAGCAAGCGCCCCTCGCTGCATTTTGTACCACTTCATTTCCCGGGAAATGTGCTCACCGGAAGCCGTCGGCCTCACTGAGCAGAGCTCTGGGCTGGCTGCCTGTTTTGCACTTCCTAATATTTCTTTGGAATATTTGTCTTCAACCGATGAAGGGGGTTTTTGTTGTTAGGTTGTTATCTGCACGTGGAAAACTTAAGTATGGATTGAAAGTCCTCTGCTCCCAGCGATTTTGCTTAGCTGACCAGGGAAAACATTAGGGACGCAACGCCCTCTGGTGGCAAAAAGCAGGTAGCTGACAACACTCAGGCTTGAGCTGCGTTTTGAATGGGTTTCTGAAGCCTCTTGAATACTGCGACGAATAAATGAAGAATCTGTATTATTGGCTTTTTTTTGCGACTTTAATCTACCTAGAAACAGTTCAGTCTGGCATCAGAGGACTGGTTTCAGTCACCTGGGTTTGAAGAGATCTGAAAGTGAGTGAAGAGGAAGGTACGAAGAGAAATTGTCCAGAGGGGTTTTTTCCTGAAATAAATGCTAAACACAAGCAAGACCAGGGTTGATTACTCTGTGAGTTTAAGTGACTCCTTTTTTAAGGGACTCTGGTGGCGTAGTCTGTCAGGGCTTGAGCTGCCCGCCCTAAAACCACTCATTTTTGAAAGTTCAAATCCACCAGCTGTTTTGTGCTAGAAAGATGGGCAATTTACAGCCTCTGAAAAACAGCTGGAAGGTCAGCTATGTGCTGGTTCTGACTCAATGGCAGTGAGTTAATGAGCTGAATCTAAATGAGGACCAAAGAGTCATTACCGCTGGCTTTCTTTCTAGAAAAATCTGAGAGGGCTTCACAGATTTCTAAATAGCAATGTAGAATTGTTTTATGCTTACAATTATAATAAAAATTCACTTCCTCAAAATCATATTGTCTATAGCCCACACCCGCCTTGGAGGAGCCCTGTCCCCAAAGAAGGCGTCCCTGCCAGTCTCCATCTGGGAAGGAGGTGGGAGGAAGTGACAAAGGAAAGCGCAGACAGTGGGAGACAGAAGGAGCCCAGCAGGACTTTGAAAAAGAAATATTCAGTGCTGGAACGTGCTTCTTACCAAATAATGTTTTCATTCTCTAGAAAACATGCTTCTTTCCAGTCTGAAGGCCAGGCTGGCTGCCACTTCGCTTCTCTGTGCCTGCCAACTAGTCATTAGCAAACAATGAGTGACGGGAGACTGTAAAAGAAAAAGGAAGTGGGCTTGCCTCAGCACCAGGGAATTAGGAGGTGGGTGTCAATGAGGATAACTTACCCGCATCTCAGGCCAGATGCTGGCCTCTTCACAGAGAGTAACTGCAAAGCGAAAGGGAGGCCAGACAAAGCTGAGGACAGTGAGGTTTCTTAACCGCATAGTTGGGTAGGGGCTGTAGGACCAAGGGTGTGTGCACAGGCCCGACAGTGAAAGTCTCTCTAACTAAGCAATGACCAAAATGTCTAATGAAGATAATTCAAAGAAACATTTTCCAAAATGAGAGCAGTGATCTGCTCGAGTGGTTCGATTCCTTATTCGCGTCCCTCATGTACAGTCACCTCCCATGCCCCAGTGGAGGCGTGTGTGTTGTTGTTGTTGTTGTTGTTGTTATGTTTTGTGGTGTTGAACAGATTTCAGTGCAGCTATGAATTAAGATGGATGGGGAAGAAAGACCTGGAGATATGCTTAAAAAATCTAGTCTCATAATAAAAGTTTACAAAACACTCCAGGGCCTCCACATGAAAAAGACTGGTAACCCAGTTATGAAATGGACAAAAAAGACAAGGAAAGACTTTTCACAGAGGAAGACATTCAGACGGCCAGCAGACACATGAAGAAATGCTCAGAATCACTGGCAGTAAGAAAGTTGCAAATCAAAACCACAATGAGATGCCATCTCACCCCAGTAGCAGTGCCAAAATTTAACAGAACAGAAAGCAATAAATGTTGGAGAAGATGTGAAGATATTAGAACTTTCATACACTGTTGGTGAAATTACAAAATGGCACAACCACTCTGGAAGGCAGTTGGGAGTGTCCTCAGAAAGCTGAACATAGGCATTTCATACAACCCAGTTTCAAATGGAAATTGGTACACCTATGCTCACAGCAACATTATTCTCAATAGCAAGAACATAGAAACATCCCAAACGTCCATCAACAAATAACTGGATTAAGACAGGATGGAATCCTATACACCACTCAGGAGCGATGATTTCAGAACATACTATACAGCATGAGTGAGGCTAGAAAGCATTATGTTTTGTGAACTAACTCAGTCTCATAAGGACAAATACTTGATAAGATCGTTATTGTCAACATAGAAGGATAACTAGTAAGATGTGTATGGCTATCCAAAGAAGGAAGGAAGGGGCCAGGAGGGCTGAGGGGGAAAGTGGGGGGAAAATCACAGGGTCACAGAGTTTGGTAAATGAAGATGTGAAGGAATTAGGAAAGATCCAGCTGGGATCTGTAAAGATTGGGTAACAGTGGGCATAGATCAATTGTAATTAATTTTGTAAGAGATATATGGGAATGATCTTAAGAAACACAATGTAAATTAAAATACAGAAATAATTTTTAGTAAAAGACCAGCCATTAAAAACTTTATGGATCCAAACAGTCCAATCTGTAGCTATTTGTGGGACCAGGTCCAGGACTGGGCAGCAGATTCTGTTGTGCATGGAGTCTCTAAAATGAGAACTGATTCAATGACAGCTACCAATTTCCAGAACACCCAAGTTCTGGGTAGCAAGTATTAGAAATCCTCTTTAACATAGTGGAGCTAAACCAAGAATCTATGGGAAAGAATTCTGAAGTGTCTCACATGGCCCAAGGGTAAGAAGCCTAACAGGGCTTGGATCCTTGTGTATCTGGATCCAGCAGCTAAAACACAGTTAGAAAACATTTTTGTTACATGCCATTAAGTCAGAACCAACACACAGCTGACCTTCCCGCAAATTTTCAGAAGCTGTAAATCATACAAGAGGAAATGGCCCTACCTTTGTCCCACAGGATAGTCTGTGAGTTCGAACCACATGCCTTTGAGCTAGCAAAAAGGCAACTACATTTCCTCCAATTCTGTGTCCCTGCTTTCTCCTCCCTTTATTCTCAGATAAATGTTTAGAGTTGGTGTTTAATTGTCATCAGTTCAAATGACTTCGAAAATCCAATAGCTATCCTCTACCTATTCAAATTTCAAACTTCTAAAACAACAATTCTGTTTACTCTGTTTAGGTTCACCTGTGTTTTAAGCAGTTGTGGTAAGAAGATAAAGTTGTGCACATTAAATCTAGATGTCAAGATTCATCTCATGTCCTTACTAAGTAAGACAGCTCTTAGTAAACACAGTTTCACATTGACTCTCAATGATCTTGAAGCTCAGTGGAAGTGAAGTTGCCAAGGGCCAGATTTGCCTTGGTGACAACTGGCTGTTATTTTCTTGGATATATGAAGAGAGAGAGAGAATGAATAGATAGATGGATAGATAGATATAGATAGATAGATAGATAATTTTCTTGGATATATGAAGAGAGAGAGAGAATGAATAGATAGATGGATAGATAGATATAGATAGATAGATAGATGATAGATAGATAGATAGATAGATAGATAGATAGATAGATAGATAGATAAACGAATGCTAGTTAATTTGTGCCCTACAAGGTCTTAGAACTGGTCTTGATGCAGCCATTTTCCAGATATGTGCTCAATTAATTGAGCCTCTTAATATAGTTTTACTGTACATAGAATATACCATGAACTGCTAGGAGAACAAACAGGTTTGTCCTGGAGAAGGTGAAGTTGGAATGCTCCTTGGAGTGAAGGATTCTGAAGCTTCGTCTGACATACTTCGGGCATGTTGCAAGGAGGGACTGTCTTTGGAGGGGGACATCATGTTTGACAGAGTGGTGGGGTGGTGAAGGAGAGGAAGACCTTCGATGAGAGGGATCGATTCTGTGACTGGAGCGGTGGGAATGAATGTGTTTGAGATGGCGAGGTTGGCACAGGATAGAACAGCATTTAGAGCTCTTGTACATAGGGTCACTATGAGTCGCAAGTGACTTGATGGCACATAACAACAACAACAACTTAATAGTTTGTACCTTTTTCATCTTCTTGTTTTTTTCTTAAGTAATGGCTTTGTCTGTGGGTAAAGGGAGGGGGATGGACTGTTGCTCATACTCATAGCTTTTGTTGTGTACCGTCAAGTCAGAACTGGCCCATAGCTCACCCACTCGTGAATTTTCAGAAGCTGTAAAGAGCATGGGAGGAGACTGCTCATCTTTCTCCCAAAGAGCAGTAGGTGAGTTCAAAAAGCATGCTTTTGGAGTTGGCAGCTCCTTCCCGCTAGGCCACAAAAGATTCTGATGGTCCACAGTTAATAATTACAGGTTCATAGAGGTCTGGAGCTGCATTGTGGATAAATACAAGAAAAGCAATGCTTCAACCAGTACTCACACTACCTAGATATAGATCTTGTGAATTATGGTGGTCTAGTGATAAGAAGCTGTGCCGAATTCCCAAAGGCATGCAGTTCAAATCTGCCACCTGTTCCGTGGGAGAAAGATGGACAATCTCCTGTCATCCAATTAAACTGCCTCGGAAAGCCCACTGGAGGCTCAGCTATGAGTCGGTTCTGACGTGAAGACACATTAACAGCAACAACATAGACCTTGGGAAAATCTAAGTCATAAATTCTTAGAGCAGTTCCAGTCGGCTAGAGCAAGGGCTGGAGCTGAGGAAGTACTAACAACCAATAAGAAAAGACAGAGAATGGTGTCAGCAGGTGAGACAGAGGAGTGGCCGTCTCATGCTCACTAAATCAGAGCTGCGACAGATCCAAAACTGGCTATTTGGATGTGACTTTGTTCTGCAGATTGAGTCAGTGGGACTAACGCGGTGCTCTGCGTAAGGAGTGACACTGTCAACCCAAAGGCAAGCATTTTGAAATTACCAGCTGCTTCACAAAAGATGGGTTATCTCCTCCTATGTGGTTCACAGCCTCTGCAAAACTTCTGGAGGGTCAACGGTGGGCCCGTTCTGACTCAACCTCAATGAACAACCAGACTTAACTCAAGGCTGGTAATTCCCGTTCGCAGTGTACGGGGTCAGAGGCCTAGAAAGAGCTGTTTGCTCCCCTGGGTCCATTGACGTGGCTGAGTCAGTCAATCTTTCCATCAAAATCCCTCAAGTGTCCCTTCTAGAAGCTGCATGTTGAAAGAAGACAATCTTTCTGGGGAGAGAATCATTCTTCTGGCAAGTTTGTTGCAAAGATACTGAATATAAATAATAAGATAATGAATATAAAAATGCTTTAAACACTATAAAACACTGCACCAATATGTTACCATAATTACGATGATTAACAATGTCATCAGGGGAAACCAGTCAGTCACACAGTTTGGCACATGTGCTCAGTGTCTAAAAGTAATCAGGCAGGGAGTCTAAAAGCAATTTAATAATCTCACTCTCCTTCCAAGTTCCTTTTCATTAAGCTTGGGTGGGTTTGCACATCTATAAAATTAGAATACAGAGTTGGCAATACGGTAGTGTTTCCTCAGTTCAGTGGAAGGAATCTTTTCTTTGATTATCCCTGATTCTAGATCTATGAAAGGGGTAGAGTGTGTCCATCCCTGGGACACTCGTTAGGCTATGGATCAACTGTCCAGGAAAATGGGCAGATCTTGGCTGGCTTCTCATTTCTGCTTAGAGATTTCCTGCAGTCAGGATGGGTAATGTAAGTGCGTAAGAAGTAAAAGAGATAAAGAGAGAGGATGACAGGGGCCACTGTTATTTCAAGGAGCTGTCTAATCTAACCCAGTAACAGTCATTCCCATCACTAAGAATTAGTGCTGTTGTTATGTACCATCAAGTCAGAACTAACTCATAGTTGACCCTCCTAGGTTTTCAGAGGCAGTCTGAAATCACACAAGAGGAGATTATCCATCTTCTTCCCTTGGAACAACTGGTGGATTCTAACTGAGTGCCTTTGGGTTATCAACACAACTCCTTACCACTAACCCACCAGAGTTCTCTATTGTAGAACTCAATTGCACTGTCAACCCAAATGCATGCAGTTCAAATCCACCAGCTGCTCCACAGGAGAAAGATGGACACTCTCATGCTGGTTAATTTACTATTTCTGAAAATCCACTGGAGGGTCAGTTTTGAGTTGGTTCCAACTTGATGGACTAGGATACAAAAAAGACTTTTCCAATTAATTTAAGTGAGATGAGGCATAGAAACCAGGAAAGAGGCTGTTCAAATGCATGTAGTAAAATGCATCCTTTTTCCACATTTGTATTTCATGTAGAAGATTATGTAATTGATGAGAAGAAAGCATAATTTGTCACAGAATACGAAGAAGATAGAAAGACAAAACAGAGAAGGTAATGAGTAGAGACACAATGTTTGCTAAACTTCACAACACACAACAGTTCTAAATATAAGTCTGCGAGCTCAAGAAATGTTTTTTCAAAACATGCTTATTCATAGAATTTTGTGCTCACCTGCAAGTTTTTAAATAATTGTCTTCTATTCAAACTCAAGGCATTCATAGTAATCGTCTCTCTAGATCTTATTTACCAAAAAAATAGAATAACCTTTGATAATATAAGTAAAGATGAAAATCTTACAAAGTTAACTTTTCAAAAATAAAAATTCATTTACCTTAGTGTTCTTCCTAATCATACTTTTAAATATTAGAATTGCTGCTCTTTTCCTTCTGACATCTAGAAATTAAACTCTTAACTCCCTTTCACAGGAGTCTTGGGAAAATAATAAAACTTGGTGTCAAAAAAATGAGTTTAAGCTGTATCTTCCCATGGCCATATGATATGTTAGGAAGTCACTTATCTTTCTTATTAGGAACAATTAGAGTTATTATACACTGCTCTACTACTTCAAGTTGATAGAATAGATGAGAAGATATATGTTAAGGAATGTTACAGACTATGGAGTCCCCATAGACAATTAACCCAGCTGAGAGTTACACAATTACAATTGGAAACAAGCTTAATATCCTACCCAAGGGGTTTCAAACCTTTTGAGATGCAAAATGTTTTCCTCAAATTAAATCACATACATTGTTGTTGTGTTCTTGACTAGGAGCCAAATCAACCACCGTGTTGAGTGAGAACCAATCCACAAGGAAGTTGGGTGGGAACCAATCCACGAGGAAGTCACCTGCCGGCTCTCCAGTGGATTTCAGAAGCTGTAAAATTGAACAGATGATTTCTCCTGAGCAGCTAGTGAATTTGAACTGCCTGCCTTTTGGTTGGGAGTGCAGCTCCTTGCCACTAATCACTAAAGCAGATGAAAACCAGAGCCACAGAGCCACTCCACTAAGGCCGGAAATGGAGAGGTACCAGATTCCAATAACTTTTCTACCACGAGCCACAACGCAAGGTCTCGACCCCTCGACCCTGGGAGCAAAGGAGGTGCAGCCTTCAACAAAATATGATAAAAATCTATCCCAACCCCCAAAGTTCCAGGTAAGGAAAATGAGGTCACAGAGTGAGCTACAAATATTTCTGCTACAAACTATGTTTCTAGGACATCAATTAGTTTATGTATGATTGATGGGTTGGAAAATTATATCTGTAAAACATGAAAACTGTGTTAGTTTATACATGGTTTTCTTCGGTCAGGAGAGACAGAGTATCATGAGAGAAAGAGAAAATGCCCTCAGCTTGGCTGCAGTATGGCAGGAGCCTTTTTGGCTGTACTTTAAGAAAATTAAACATAAGTACCTGCGTAGCTCTCAGCTCATGGTACTTTCTCCTGCGTGCACCTTAATGGCAACCGCATTAGCTCAGAGCTCTTCTTCCATCTACGTTTTCTCACTGCCCTCAAGTCAGCATTTCCTATTGTTCCTGTGCTTTTGTAGTATCTTCTGAGGCAGACTTGGGAGTCCCGAGATGAGGCAGCTAGCTGACTGAAAATAGTAAGATTAGTAGTTCAAGTTCACCTAGGCGTACTAAGGGGGGAAAGCCCAGCAATCCATTTCTATAAATTCCGCAACTGAAAACCCAATGGAGCAAAGTTCTACTCTTGTTTTTTGGTTTTTTGTTGTTTTGGGGTTTTTTTAATATTTTTTTAATTGGGAAAAACATATTGGGGGTACAAGGAGGTGAGGGTTGGGGGCAGAAGGGTGAGGATGGGCCAGGATGCAGTTGCAGAGCTGCACAGTTTGGTCGGT
>NW_006399849.1:2119693-2146302 GCF_000299155.1 Elephantulus edwardii | reverse complement strand
CCCCCCCAGGTGCCTGTCGGGGCCTGGGTTTCAGCTGTCCACACCACAGCAGTGGACAATGAGCTTAAAGCCCCTGATGGCTCTGGGCGCTGACTCTCACCAGTGGCTATGGATGAAGTCACAGGCGATTTTCAGCCAGCGCCGGTGCAAAGTTCTACTCTTAAACACATGAGACTTCCCTGAGTCTAGATTCAACATAGCACAGCCTTGAAATATATCAGTGACTAAACTTTGCCAAGAATCTATCAGAGTGTGGATTGTGCTTCTGTTGTTAGCTCTGCCTAGTGAGAAGGCACACAGTTCAAAGGCACCAGCTGCTCTGCAGGAGAAAGATGGTCAGTCAATCTCTTCCCAGCAATTACTGCTTCTGAAAACCCACTGGAGGGTCAGCTATGGTTGATTCCAACTCAACAGCACATAACAACAACATCTACCAACCCCATAAAGTTGGAAAGATACTTTTAAATATCCAGTGCTGGTAAGAATATGTAAAAATGACCATTCTCTTTTACTTTTGGTGAAAATAAAAATAAGCACAATCTTTGTAGATAGAAATTTGACAATGAATATCAAAAGCCTTAAAATTTTTCATATCGCTTGATTCAGATATTCCATTTCTTGTCATTTGTTCTAAGCAAACCCCAAAGTGTAGCCCACAGAACATTTACCACACATTAAAATTGGAAGTAATTTAAATATTAAGCAACAGAGGCCTGGTATATTATATAGTAAATTCAATAAGGCTATTATGAATAGTTTAAACTATAGACTAGTAACACAGAGATATATTTCTAACATAATAAATTTAAAGAAATTATGATAGGATATCCGTATATTAAATGTTATAGATCAATTTAGAAGAAACATTAAGAAACCATTTCTGAATAGTAAGGCTGATAATTATTTTCTTCTTTCTTTTTACTATTGTTTTTCACAATGAACATGCATCACATTTGTAAAAAGAAAAGACTTAGGCACACATGTGTATGTGTGTTTATACTTTCAGAGGAGTATGACTGTAAGGTAAATTAGAACCTTTATTTAAAATGATCAGTTGCATCCATCATTTATTGTTTAGAAGCCTCTGTATGCTAAAAATTCCTTGAAGAATCTTTTCCATTTCTCAAGTGAAGAAGTAGCAAAGGGCTTATGACAACACCAAAAATCTGTTTCCAGACAAATCAGTTTCTAATTTGTTCTTTAAAAAACCAATCCACCTTCTCTTCCTTTCCCATCCCTACCCCTAGAAAAATAAAGGGAGTCAACACTACTGCTTAGTGGTTATATTTTCTTAACAGAATTATTTTCTATGGCTTTCCAAGAATTCAACAGCTTAGAAGGCCAAGAAACATCCTTAGGACTGATCTAAGAGGAGATTTTCAAAATCAGCAGTGGTCTTATCAAGTTAAGATAGCATTTTCCTTCGGAGACTTAACGGTTCCTTCCGAGTGGCTCATGTCTCTGAGGTAAACATGTATGAAAGCATCGTGGTGGAGAGTGTTTGCCGATGAGAATACCCCTGCCCAGGTACACACACAGTATGTGTTTTGCTGCAAATGTTTTCCCAGTAAACAAGAATGGAGCCATCAAAAGGAAGAGCATGCTAATTTTAAATCAATTAAATTCAAACAGAAATGCTTCCTTTGGGTATAATTGCCTTTGAGTAAGAACACTAATTTTAGAGACTTGTATTATTTGCCCACAAACTGTCTCTGAAATATCTGAGCATTGAGAAATTGAAATCCAACTGGTTTCCCCTGTAGCTCCTTCCCAGTCTATGAATTATTGAGGGCAGAATTTAATGGCACCATTGTTGTGCGTCATTTTGTTCTAGTCAGTACAAACGTATGCTAGGTCCTGTTTCATAATCAAATATTTCTATGTGATGTCCAGTGACAAGAAGGAGAATGTCCAGAAAACAAGGAATCACACAGTTCTGTGGACCTCAAATCTGGTCCATGCATGAGAACCACAGAAGGAAATGCTGACTTGGATGGATGTCCATTTAGGCAAGAGACTCTGGGTTAGGGCTCAACCAAGGGACATCAAACCTCATCAGAAATGTACCTCTGGAGGCCCTGGTGGCGTAGTGGCAAGAAGCTGCATTGTAATCCTGCAGGCACACAGTTCAAGGCTACCAGTTCCTCTACAGGAGAGAAGGATGGACAATCTCCTATGTGATTAACTGCTTCTGAAAACCCACTGGAGGGTAGGCTATGGGGCAGTTCTGACTTGACAGTGCACAACAACAACAACCCATAGAGCAACTGGTAAATTAAAAATGTGCTTCTGACCTAGCAGGACCTCGAAACTGAGCAAACATGGGCAATGAAAACTAGTAGAGCCTAAGTTCCTGCCAGCTCAACTCAGTGGTAGTGCCATAGCTTCTTACCTACGGAGGAGGAATTCTAAAACTTCATTTGTAATAGTTGGATAACTGCCTAGAAAACAGAAATCTCCCAGAAATGACAACTATAACCAAAGCATTTTCAAGAAGCACATCCACGTGGCATAAACCAGTAACCATCAATGCAATTCAGACCCATGAGGACCCCATGTGTAACAGAGTGGAACTGTTCTCCACAATGTTCTCAAGAATTGAAAGTAGATTGCCAAGCCTTTCCTCTGCGGATCCTCAGGGTGACCTGAACCTCCAGCTTCTAGGTTAGCAGCTAAAGGTATTAACTGTCTCAACCAGAGACTCGGGGAGCTCAAAAAGCAGCTGCTCAACTTTCAATGCATGAGTGACTTAAGATTCAATCTCTTTGGTTTAGATTTGCTCTCTTCATTTCAGTTGTTGTCTGGGATGAGGTATTAGATTGAAAGCAATTTGGAGATTGTCAACCGTCACAGATTCTGAAGCCAAAGGAGATTGATGAAAAGCCGAGATTTGGTGCTAGTAATTCCAACATAGCCTTTCTCGGAGCAATACAAATGATAAGGCTGTTACTTGGGAAAACAAGGGGCTGGGAAAGTGATTTCACTGTCTCTGGTGAGAAAAGGTAGGCATAAACATCAAGTACAGTTTGTGACATCGAGGAATGACTGATGACAGGATGCTACAGAGCATTGTTGTTTTCTCAGAAAGATTTCTAACTTTTATAGACGCCATATTTTTCACAGTCCAAAGAAGTCATGACAACTCAGCAGTAGTCCTTAACACTGGTGCAGCATGTTAAATCTTTACGAAACACCTTGACACGTATTAACACAACAGGTCCTCACACCCACATGGTCCTCACACCCACATGGTCCTCACACCACATGCTAGGTAGGAGGAGAAAGGATTGCTAATTTTTCATGAAGAAACAGCTGCCGAGAAGTGAGGGACTTGCCTCAGTTTACTCCACAAGAAGGGTTGTTTCTGAATTGCCACTATGCCCGCTCAAAGAACAAAAGCAGGAGGCCGACATTATTTATTTCTAAGTAATCTATCATGAGTATGTTGCATCTGTTTTTGTTCCTATGAAACTGGGTTCTTACTACTAATAATAATGTAAACAAACTAAACCCTATGAGTAAAACTGCCCTGATAGGATTTCCAGGGCTAAAACTCTTTACAGAAGCAGACAGCTACATCTTCTCCCACAGAGCAACCTCGTGGGGTCTAAGAGCTTAGGATGTCATTGAGTACTTTACCCACTGCGCCACCAGGATGCCATCAGCATTATAACAAATTCTTATCTACAAATAAAGGTTATATGAATTACTTCTAGCTATGTTTTTTAAAGCCTATCAGAATAAATTGGAGCTCTGATGACCTAGTTCACAGGGAGCTGTGCTGTGACATCAAAGGTCATGTTTTTCTAGCGATTTGAATCCACCAGCTGCCCCGTGGAGAGAAAAATGAGAAGAATAAGTTAGAACCTACAAATACAGTTCTTTAACCTGTTCTCTGAAACCTTGTGTGAATCCAACAAGGACAGCTACCACAGATTGAAAGATTGTTCCTGTGCACACCCAATTCTCAGTCATAGTTTTACAATTTGGATATTGCCTTCCTGAAGGGAGCTCTGGTGGCCTAGTGATAAAAAACTGCACTGTAATCTCAGAGGCCTGCAGTTCAAATCCAACAGCTGCTGTATGGCACAAGAATGGGCAGTCTCCTCCTGTGTGATTTACTGTCCCTGAAAACTGGCTGCAGGGTCAGCTATGAGTCAATTATGACTCGATGACACTACAACCACAACATAGGATTTATAAAAATGGAGTTCTAGCGTCATTTTAAAAGAAAAGAAGCCTCAGCTAAATCTTTAGACTTATTTTTACAAATAACGATTCTAAATTATCATTGCCAGTTGCATTAACAATGGTCAAGAGTATCTGTGCATATGCTTTCATTTGATCCGCATTTTGTCCTGCAAAGGTTGGTAAAGATGGATGCTCTTACTGTGTGCCACACAGAGCCCCGTTGCAGAGGTGAGGGCGCTAGACAGAGGGCAGTCACAGTGGTGTCCTGGAAAAACACCCTTGGTGATTGCAGTTGGCAAACCTGAGTTCTATTAGCAGTTTGAGCACTTGCTAGTGCATTGGACATTGGAACAAGTTTCTGAAATTCCCCAAGACTCTAGGAATCATTCCATAAGCTCATAGGAGAGGTCTGTTTCATGTCTGCTTTCATGTCTGCTGACTCTCAGTTCTGCATCTACCTTTTTTCCCTTGACTGTGAGAAGTGGAGGATCCACAGCCCGGGCTTCCTGACCTCTGACTTCGCATCAGGTTTTGCCAGTAAGCAGGGAAGACTACCCATCTTTCTCTGCTTCCCTCCTGTAAATCTAGCCCCAACCTCCCTTTACTGCTTCAGCACAGTGGCAAGTGGTGCTCCTGGCCTTTGATATCCTGAAGACTTCTTCCTTCATATTCTCCCAGCCCCAAGAGTGGGACTCATTCCTGAAATTACTAGTTTCAGGTTCCCACTTCTTAATTTCTCCCTTAGCTCCTAACTTTGCCATTTGCTCTTATAAAAGAAAGTGAAAACTATTTCTATCCAGGCAGAATTGACTCAAAGCTGACCCTGGGTTTCAGAGATAAATCACATGGGACTTCTCCCATGTCATCTTCATGACTTAATCTTTCTCTTTGAGGGTGGCTGGGGAATCACCAGAGAGGCACATCCTTTAGGTTAGTAGCACGATGCCCTAGCAATGTTCCACCAGAGCACCCTATGTGCTCTGTTATTGTTGTTGTTGTTGTTGTTGTGTACCCTAGTGTTGGAACCGACCCATAGCTGATCCTCTGGGGGCTCTTATAACCCTGCTAAAACACACATAACCAAGTTTTACATTCAATTCCTTCTATTTCAAGAGTGATACTGATTTTTCTAATTGCCCCTTAACTGAGACACACATGAGAATCTCACACAAGAATTGGATTGTGTATGATGTGTGGAAACATTAAAACCATTCAAAATAAAAAGACGTGACAGCGTTATGCATTGGGAATCAAAAGCATAATCCAGTCTCTCATCAATCTACAATCAGAGATTAGTGTGAGGTGGGATACTTGTATGAAAATTGTCTCCAATCATAAATTGCTTTCAAGTATCAGGAAGTGTAAGGATTTTTTAAATGACGCATGCTCCTAATAAATGTAATTTCCAAAACAGGAATGATAAAAATACTGGCCTACCTCATAGAGCTGGTTGAAACAACTAATTAACTCTCATAAAAACACTTCAACCACCTAAAGTACCTCATAAAAGTTTATTATGAGTAGTAATACTAATAGTTAAACATATAATGATGGGCATCAAACGGGCATGCTGCAGGAGCTGATGGTGTTTTAAATTCTCTTTATGATCTCGCTGTTGTTTAGCAGTTCATACATTGAAAGCTCTTCACAGCTGTAAATTAGTTAATCCCCATGACACTCACTCTTGAGAGATAGGTCAGTATTATTTTCTGTTACTATGGCAACAAATCCTATGTAAATGTCCAATAATAGAAGTTGGAGATGAGAAACAAGAAAGGTTAAGTGACTTGTTCAAGACCACACATCAAGCGGGCTGCAGGGTCGGCTTTCAAATGCAGAGGTGCTCACCCTGCCAGCGCTTCACCCACCTGCTCCGCGCTGTCGGGTCACTGACATTCTTCTGCCTGGAAACATAGTGAAACAGAACACATTAATCTGGTCTACATCTAGGAACAAAATACGAACAATTATAATTTGCAGACCTACAATTAAAAAAAGAGTATTTGGCTCCTCATCAGTGTTTCACTGAAGAGACAGAGTAGCTCAATGGTTCCAACAATGGATTTAAAATTCCAATAATTATGAAGAATAGCACAGGAGAGGCCTGCATTTCGTTACCTTGTAAGTAAAGTCTCCCTGAGTCAGGGGTCAGCTCAACAAAAACTGCGAGACAACAACAGTGTTATTAAGACAGAATTGAGCAAGCTGAGTGCTGGGAAAGCGAGAGAGAGGGTTTAGGATGTGCTAGGGGTGATGAGAGCTGGGGCAGAATGGTGATGTGTGACTGGAAGGGATGGGAGGCTGGGCCAATTCCCAGGAGTTCTTGGTTCTAACTGCACAGTGAATTACCTGGAGAATTTTTTTTAACATCAGTCATGTATATGAATAAGCTTAATTCATTTGTTAAGAGATTTCTTATTTTGCTCACAAAGCAAGACCCAACTATAATATGCTTTCTACCAGAAACACAATGTAAAGTGATGTAGAAAGGTTAAGAATAAAGAAATGGACAATGATATTCTAGGCAAATGGAAACAGTAAAAATGCAGGGTTTGCAATCTAGATATAATCTCATTTTTTGTTAGTGGGAAAGAAAATTGTGTTGTATCTGCATTAAATACATGGTAAAGGTATTGTGGTTATGAAAGAATGTTCATATTCACATAAAGCACATTCTGAAAGATTCAGTATGGTGACTGAACTTTGCTCTCAAAAGATTAAGAAAAAAAAATAAAGATGAACAATAGAACAAATGGTGCAAAATACAAACAAGTCGTAGGTCAAGAGTGTGTGGGAGTCATAACTTTCTTACACCTTGGTGAAAATTTGAAATTTTATAAAAGTGCAAAGTTAAACACACATAAATACTGTTGTTGCTAAATGTTATCCAATTAGTTCTGGCTCTATGGACAACAAAATCAAACACTTTTCAGCCCTGTGCCAGCCTCATAAACAGTGCTCAATTAGAATCTGTGAGCCCACTCTTACAGCTACTGTATCAATCTTCCTTAATGAAGGGTCCTCTTTTTTACTTATCCTCTGCTCTGATAGCAGAATCCATAGGAAGTTTTGTTGCTAACTCAAAGCCATAACTCTGATGGTTCAAATCCACCAGTGACTAAAAAGGGAAAAGATAAGCAATCTCTTTCAACCTTGGAAACCCAGTGAAGGATCAGTGATGGATGAGTCGGTTCTGTCTTGGCAGCAGTAAGATGAGATATACTTTAGGAAGCGTGACTTTCTTTCCTTGTGACTGGTGCCTGCTAATATATGATCAAAAGCCATGCTACAAAATCTCACTATCCCATTTCTTTTCTTTTAATTTATTATTAATTTCAATGAAAATTACAGAGACTTTGGATTTCCATTCATTCATTGTTGCACTTTTCTTCCCTCCCAGCCCTCCCCCCCAGTACACTCACCTCTTGGAAAAGTAAAAGAAAAATTCTTTCATTGTTTTATAAACCCTCCCCCAGGTCCACTCCACTATGCAGCCTTTGCTCTGGACTCTCATCATGACAAAAATACCTAATCATATATCCCTTTTAAACAGTTTTCTCCCTCATCTGTTTCAATACAGTGTACATTATTGAACCCATCTTTCTCTGTATCTCCCCAACCCCAAGGTCAGTCCTGTTTTACAACAGTGGTACCATGCAGTATTTGTCCTTTTGTGACTGAGATATTTCACTCAGCATAATGTCCTCCAGGGTCACTCATTTTGAATAATATTGCATGAGTTCCTTGTTTTTCCATTCATGTGTTGATGGGCACTTAGGTTGTTTCCAACTCCTTGCTGTTGTGAACAAAGCCACAATAAACATGAATGTGTATATATCTGCTTGGGTGGCGGTTATGGTCTCTTTGGGGTATACTCCTATTAGTGGAATTGCTGAGTCAAATGGTATCTCTATTTGCAACTTTTTGAGAAAGCGCCACAGTGGTTGCACCATTTTACACTCCCACCAACAGTGAATAAGGGTTCCAGTCTCTCCACACCCTCGCCAGCATTTGTTGCTTGCTGTTCTGTTAAATACTGCTATTCTTACTGGGGTGAGATGATATCTCATAGCTGTTTTGATTAGCATCTCTCTTAGAGCTAGGGATTTTGAACATTTCTTCATGTGCTTGTTAGCCATCTGAATGTCTTCTTTGGTGAAGTGTCTGTTCATTTCCTGTGCCCATTTTTTTATTGGGTTATTTACCTTTATCTTGTTGTGGTGCTCAAGTATTTGATAAATGCTGAATATAAGTCCCTTATCTGGTATGTCATTACCAATTACTTTTTCCCAGTCCGTGGCTTCCCTCTTTGCCCTGTTGGAGAAGTTTTTGGATGTGCATAGGGATTTGATTCTTAGAAGCTCCCATTCATCTATTTTATCTTCTCCTGGTTGTAGGTTTTTCAGGATACTTGGAAGACTGTTTATGTTGTGGATTAGAACTTGAACACTGGGACAGGTCCATCAGCACTCACATTACAGGTAAGGCTCCCGGTGTTGACTTTTGCCAGAGCTTTTGCAAACAGATGAGGCCAGAAAGGTTCAACATTGACACTGGCTGCCTTAATGAGGGCACTGATTTTATCCTCTGGTCACCTCATCCTTGTGTTGGATGAGGGCTGAGTAGATGTAGACTAGCCCAGGGATAGAGGCCATGGTGCGGTGATGCTAGGCTGACAGATGAAGTGAGGGCCTTACCCCAATGTGGTCTTAGCTTCCTCAGAATAACCCAGAACCTTAGTGGCAACTGAGGAAAGGGATGTTTTTAAAATATGAGATACATGTTTTAAAAATAATAAAATTCTTGGACATTGTGCATTATCAACTAACTGTTGGGAGTCTAATGTTACTGGAGTTCAAGTTTGGTTTAGATGAAATAGAAGAAAAGGTATCATTACTGACATCAGATGGATTTTAGCTGAAAGCAAAGAATAGTAGAAAAACTTTTAATTGTGTTTTATTGAGTATGCAAATGCATTCAACTTTTTAAATTATAGCAAATTATTAATAACATTGCAAAGAATGGAAATTCTTCATTGTGCTAATACAAAACCTTTACACAGACTAAGAGGCAGTTATTCAAAGAAAAAAGGGATAATATTGTTCTTTCTTAGGCATCATCTAGTTGGTTTTGATTTCCTGCTATCCTATATAAAATCTAATTAAATTCTGACCAAACGTTACAATATGCTTGTGATTAAACCCATTGTTGCAACCACCGTGTCAATCTCCTTTGCTGATCCTCTGTTTTTCCAAGCATCATACCTTTTCCCAAGTACTGGGCCCTCCTAATAGCATGCTCAAAGTTGTCAAGGTGAAGTAAAAATATGTTTGCATTTAAGGAGCACTTTGACTGCACTGTCTACAGGATAAGTTTATTGGTTCTTTTGGCAGTCACAATATGTTTAAAATTCTTCACCTATTCCATAATTCAATAGCATAAAACCTTCCTCAGTCTTCCTTATTCATTGTCCAGTTTCCACATGGATCTGAAGCAATTGAAAAATGTCATTAAGTGGGTCAAGTATACCTTAGTCTTTAAGTGACATCCTTCCTTTTTAGCATGTAGGGAGGTCCTTGGCAACAGATTTACCTAATGTAATATGTTGTTTCATTAATCCACTTGTGCTTCCATGGGGTATTGATTACAGAGCAAGTAAAAAGAAATCCTTAACAACTTCAATATTTTCTTCATTTACAGTCAGGAAATCAGGAGACACATTGCACTGGGAAAGTGTGCAGTTAGGGACCTTTCCAAATTATTGAGGAGTAGTGATGTCAGTTTGAGGACTAAGGGGAATCTGATTTAGGTCATAGACTTTCTGATTACTAGCTATGCATCTGAGACCTGGACAATGACTAAGGATGACAGAAAAAGAATTGATTGAGTTGTGTTGGAGAAGAGCACTGAACATCCCATGGACAGGCAAGAGAACAAACATATATGTCTTGGAGAGAGTGCAGCCAGAGTGGTCTTTGGAGGCTGGAATGATGAGGCTTTGCCTCACATACTTTTTAGCTAGAAGGTGCTATTTCTTGGAGAAGGACATGATGTTAGGAAGGGTGGAGGGTCAGCAAAGGAGAGGAAGACCCTCAATCAGATGGATTGACACTGTGACTGCTGCAATGGGTTCTTGTGTGTCAGGAATTATGAGGATGGTACAGGACAGGACTAGGTTCAGATCTATTGTTCATTGGGTCTCTATGAGTCATACTCAACTTGATGGCAACCAACAACAACAACCATGATGTTGCTAATTGGCCTGACTGTGAGGGTTTTTTTGTTTTCTTTATGTTGTGGTATAACCCATATTGAAGGCTAGACCATTTGATCTTCTCCAATAAGTACTATACGCACTTCAAGTCCTGCTCACTTTCATCAAGCACTGTGATGTTACCTGCGTGCTAACAGTGTTGATGTGTTTTCCTCCGGTCCTGATATCATGTTCTTTTCCATATAATTTAGTTTCTCAGATTATTTCCTCAGTTTATGGATCAAATATGTATGGTGAAAGGGTACAAGCCCGATGCCTACCTTTCCTGCTGTTAAATCGTGGAATATTCTCTCATTCAATTACAATGACAACTTCATGGTCAATAAACAGATTCCTATAAGCACAATTAAGTGGTCTAGTATACTGAGTGGTTTAAAAGCAGGAAAAGTGATGAATCTTTCATAATTCCTATTAAATCTACATACTGAAAATATATTGTTGTTGTTATGTGCTGTTGAGTTGCCTATTACCCAAAGAGACACTCAAAGACTCAAAGAGTACAATAACTCTGAACCCTGCTCTATCCTGAGCCATGTCACTGACTCTGACACACATAATCCCATTGCCCCAGTTATCATGTCAATCCATCCATCCAGGGTCTTCCTTTCGTGCGCTGTCCCTCCAGCCTTCCAGTGTGATGTCATTCTCCAAGGATTGGTCCCTCCTGGCCACATGCCCAAAATATGTGAAAGAAAGCTTCAAAATCCTTGCCTCCACGAATCAACTTGATTTCACCCTCTTCAAGATAGACCTATTTTCGTTCTTTTGGTGATTCATGATATGTTCAGTACTCTTCTCTAGCACCACGAGTCAAAGACATCAATTCTTCTTCTGTCATCCTTAAGTCATTGTTCAGCTCTCTGATAGATAGCAAGTAATTGCAAAAACCATAACCTTCATCAGGTACACCTTGGTCTCTAGACTGACATCATTGCTCTTTAGCACTTTGAAGAGGTCTCTGATAGCAGACTTCCCTAATGCAATTAGTCTTTTGATTTCCTGATTGCTGGTGCCAAGAGTGTTGATGGTGGAGCCGAGCAAGCTGAAATTGTTAACAACTTCAATCTCTTCTCCATCCATCATGGTGCTGCCAATTAGCCCAGTGAAAATCTTTGTCTTGTTGATATTTAGTCTCATTCCATATTAAAGACTACAGTCCTTGACCTTCTGCAGAAAATGTTTCAGGTTCTCCTCAGTTTCAGAAAACAAGGTGGTATCATCTGCATAACAGGTTTTTGATGAGTCTTCCTCCAATCCTGATTCTACGCTCCTTCTCATAAAGTCCAGCCTCTCGAATGATCTGTTCTGCATATTGTCCAAGAAATTGGACTGTGTCTAGAAGAATTCAGTGTCAGGATTAAAGAAACATTCATTAACAGCTTGCAACATGCAGATGACACAATCTTGCTTGTTGAATGTAAAGAGGACTTGAAGCTCTTACTATGATTAAAGACTACAGACTTCATAATGCATCCAACTTCCAACTTGAACATAAAGAAAATAAAAACTGTTGTGAAGGGATTAATAACCATCATGATCAACAAAGAAAAAACGGAAATGTTCAATAATTTCCTTTTTACTTCATTCCACAACCAATGCCCAAGCATGCAGCAATCAAGAAATCTAACAGCTGGTGCAACCACTGTGGAAGGCAGGATGGCACTTTCTCAAAAAGTTGCAAACAGAGATACCATTTGACCCAGCAATTCCACTGCTGGAAATACACCTCAAAGAGACCATAACTGCCACCCAAACAGATATATGCACACCCATGTTTATCGTGGCTTTGTTCATTCACAATAACAAGGAGTTGGGAACAACCTAAGTGCTCATCAACAAATGAATGGATAGAGAAGCTGTGGTATATTCACACAGTGGAATACTACGCTGCATTGAAAAACAAGGAACTCATGAAATAGTATTCAAAATGGGTGACCCTGGAGGACATGATGCTGAGTGAAATATCTCAGTCACAAAAGGACCAATACTGCACGGTGCCACTGTTGTAAAACAGGGCTGACCTCAGGGTTGGGGGTAGACTGAGAAAGATAGGTTCAATAATGTATACTGCATTGAAACAGATGAGGGAGAAAACTGTTTAAAAGGGATATGTGATTAGGTATTTTTGTCATGACAGGAGTTTAGAGCGAGGGCTGCATGGTGGAGTGGACCTGGGGGAGGGTTTGTAAAACAATGAAAGAATTTTTCTTTTACTTTTCCAAGAGAGTAGTGTACTAGGAGAGGGAGGGTTGGGAGGGGAGAAAAGTGCAACAATGAATGAATGGAAATCCAAAGTCTCTGTAAATTTTCATTGAAATTAATAATTTTTTTTAAAATTTCAAAAATAACTTTAAAAATCAACATAATCCACTAGGCAAATCTTCTATGAAAGATCTCTTTAAAGTATTAAAAAGCAAAGATGTAAACTATGGAATTTTCAACTGTCTCATGTGTATACACAACTATACAACCGGTAAGGAAAACCCAAAAAAATTTTTGCTTTAAACTGTGGTATTGGTGAGAAATATTGACTCTGCCACAGATTGCCAGGAGAAAAAAACAAAAGCTGTCTTGGAAATGTGCAATTAGAAGGCAAGGTGCAATCAGAATGTTCCTTAGAAGTTAGGATGATGACATTTTGTCTCATCTGCTTTGCTCATGCCATCAGGAATAACCAGTCACTGGAGAAGGACATCATACTTGGTAAAGTAGAGGGTCAGAGAAAAAGAGATTCTCAAAAAATTGCCTGATACAATGACTGTAAAATGGGCTCAAACATAGTGAGCACTGTGAGAATAATGTGAGACAAGGCAGGATTTTGTTTTTGCTGTGCACAGGGTATCTGGTAGCCTAGTGGGCAAGAAGTTGCACAGCCATACCAAAGGCAGGAGGTTCAAATCCACTAGTTTCTCCAAGGAAGAAGGATGGGGAATCTATTACTATCCTGTTTACAGTCTTGGGAAACCTGCTGTAGGATCAGTCAGCTATGAGTTGTTTCTGACTCAACAGCAATGAGGGAGGTATGGAGGGAGTAGGGTCTCTATGAATTAGCACCAACTCGACAGCACCTAACAAAAACAGTTTTGAGAAGATTCAGAGTCTTCTATTGTCTTGAGGCCATTACTCATGTTTGTGGAGACTTTGGAATAGAAAGTTTCCAATAAAATCATGGGTAAAAGTGGTTTCCCCCCCTTGTGTTAATAAAGGGGATATAAAAGAAAGAGATGAAGAAGGGAAATGAAAAGAATAGATAAGTGAAAACAGAAGAGTTGCTGAGAGGATAAAGTCACTGAGATCCATTGAGAGAGGAGCTAGTGAGCTGTCTGTGAGTGGAGTATAGGTGAGTGGGCAGAGCGAAGAGGTATTGTTTGGGGTCTCATGCACATAGACAGGTAAACTTCTGAAATAAAGCACAATGACAGAACAAAGTCTGCTGTTGAGCACATGTCCAAGACACAGCTCATACACAGACACTAGATTGTGATTAGTTTACAGAGAAGGTATGTAAAGAAATATAAGTTTAAATAATGGACATTGGTCCTGACCACAAGCATGTCATTCCTAAAGCTGATGTCAGATGTGGGGCTGTATACATCCCTCATTGTACTACAGGTGAAAAGCTTTGTTCTCTTCTCATTTGACATGTATAAGCAAATTAGATCTGTAACAGGGAGAAAACACTAAAGAATCAGAGTGCCTGGTACAAATTGTGCTGTCTCCCTGCAAGATGTTCCAGGCTTGAAGCTCTGAATGGAGCAGCCCAGAGGAAGGAGGAAGACTGATCAAAAGTTGTTCTTTCACATCAGTTCTGGTATTTTTGAGTCTTTCCTTCAAATTGAGTTCCTCCAGGCTCTCTTCAAACTCATTCTCCTACCCAAAATCTCCAAACACACACACACTTTTTTTTTACACACACACTTTCTAAAAGCTCTACCATTGCCTTTCTTAAGTGCCAATCTTCTCAGACCTTACCAACTTTCCCTTTGCTGAATTCTAGAACACTTACCATTGGGAAACTCTGATAACCAAAAGGGTAAGGAGTTGTGCTGCCAACATAACAGCAATCAGTCCAAAGCCATTATCTGCTCCTCAGGAGAAAGATGAGCAATCTCACCCATACAGTTTACAGCCTCTGAAAATCCAATGGAGGCTCAACTGTGAGCTGGTTCCAACTCAAAATCAGTGAGCGACTGAGTGAGTACCATTTTCATGTTCAATAACCATCAGTACTATGTTGTTGTTGATGTTGTTTTTGTTGTTGTTGTTGGAATGTGTACAGTAGAATCAGAACCAACTCAAAGCTGATCCTTCAATGGGCTTCCAGAGGCTATAAATCACATGACAGCTGATTGTCTATCTTTCTCCTGTGGAATAACTAGTGGATTTAAACCTAATGCCTTTGTGTTGGCAGCACAACTCCTTACCATTAAACCATCAGAGTCCCTTAGTCAATATACTTTACTAATTGTTTGTTCCCAACCAGATCATAAGCTGCTAAAACCCATATTCTCTGTTCCTCTTTCTCTTGTGCAGGGCCTAACATAAGGTGGGGCTGCCAATAAGCAATTACAACTCCAATTCCAGCAGAAATTAATGAATGAAGTTCTCATTCCAAACTGGAACAAACTTCTTTTCCTACCTTAGATATTCTGGATCATAACATGATTGAGGTTGACCTGACCCCACACAGTGCCAGGACCTTTGCTTCTTTGAAGAAAGCATCCTGGATGATGAGGCATGGGGGCTCCGCTGGAGAGCAAATTACCACGGTTGCAGAGACTGCTTCTATGGAAGAGCAGAACCATCCAGACAGCCGGCATAAGTTTATTACCCGTAGGTCAGAGGGGCAATGATATGTGACTTAACCTTTGCATCTCAAAGAACAGGGCTCTTGTGGGAGCCACATGGATAGGACTTGATGTCATACAGAGAGGTGAGGGCAATTTGCAGGGCATCCATTGTTCTTGCTTTCTGTCTCTCCCTCACAGATGCCGCTGCCTGAAATAGGAGTTCTTCCAATTATTACAGAGTCTCTGCCAAGGTCACTTTTCCTTTCTTCATTTTAGCAGACTTCTTTCAAGCCCAGGTCAAGCCCTCCGCTCTCAAAGGAGGCATGTCAACATTTCTTCCCCTGTTGGCCCTCACATCATGGCAACCACTCACAACATGTGTTTATCTGGAAAGCCCCGGGCAGCCAACATGTTCAGACAAGCCGAACAGAAAACTCTACTGTGAACTAGAGAATGGAGTTTCTGGCATGCCCTGTGGCCCTGAAAACAACAATGGTTTTGCTCTGAAGATATGTTTACCTTCAAAGCTTTGTTCCCACAAGCCTACAGAAATACAGACTCCCACGTACACTCCTGACTGAAATGTCTCGTCTCCGTTGTCCATGAAAGCACTTGTGGAGGACGGAGCACTCCTGGTGTGTCCAAGTGAGAATGAATCTATCACTCAGTGCTCCTCCAACCACTTTCAACTTGACAGTAAGTTCTGAATCAAAGGGAACACTTCCCCGGCAATAAAGGAGAATCTGAGAGTTAAGTAGCAGTGAATGATTAAATCACACGTCTTCACCGCTCCTTCTGTGTCGCAGCCCTTTTCCCTAGAGCACCCTTGTAATTGTGCTACAGCACCATTTATTATTTACAATTGCCTTATTTTCTTCTGAGATCAGGCTTTGCTTAAAAGTCCAATCAGGACGGCTTGTACTTCAGCTAAGGGTCAGTTGAAGTTTCTGTGTAATCTGCTGCATGTCAAATGTCATTATGTCACAAACCCCAAAAATAGCACATAAGGAAATACATTCACTTTCATTCAAAGATGCTGTAATATCTCTTAACAGAGCCTTAATCTCTACAAGGACGTGTCAAAGGGAAAGCAGTGACAGCCTCACCGTTTACTCTGCTGTCTAGTGTACGTGACACTCCTCTCTAGTGGGCGAATATTTATGTATACTTTATGTGAGTCTTGCTAATTGTAATTATGATTGCTTACTACAGTTTCCAAGGTAACAGTTGTCACTGCAGTGCTTCACTGCCAACTCAATTTCCATTCTCCTGCTGATATAACAAATATTATGTGACATTTTAACTGAAAATATCTGCAAATGGGCGTCTGAGTGTGGTGTTTTTCTTTAAAAGGGAAGGAAAACAATTATTAGCTTTTCATTATTCATCTCAGTGGCACTTTTGATCAGTAATTACTTCAATTTTATATTTAGAAAGGAATGAACGGGGATGCTACAAGGTGCTGAGTTTGGAGGTTCTGGATTCCAATTTTGTCTTTCCCAGAGATCCGTGTGTTCATGGTTCAGACCAGACGCTGAGCCTCAGCACATGAAGCCACGTTCACCGCAGTCCCTTCTCCCCATTCTCTTCCCAGAGCGCACTGTTCACATAGACACTTGGCCTGGCGGGATGAGGCTGCAAGGCTGAGAAAGAACAGGCAAGGCAGGAGCTCTTCACGATGGCTGCCTTTTGTGCCAGCACAATCTACCCCTTCTCAAGTGCAGTTTGAAGACACCTTTAAGCTGCACCTGATCCAAGCCATGGTCTTTAACTTCCTATGTATCTGAAAGTTGGACAATGAATTAAGAAGACAGAAGAGGAATCAATGGCTTTGAAATGTGGTGTTGGAGAGGAATCTTGACTACCCCACAGACTGTCAAAAAAACCCAAGCAAATCTATTTGAAAGAAGTTTCAACCAGGGTGCTTCATGGAGGCAAAGAGAGTGAAACTTCCTCTGGCATACTTTGGACATGTTATCAGGAGTGGCCGATCCTTGGTGGGGAAAAGGCATCTTTCTGGGAAAGGCCGTGAGTCAGACAAAAGAGAGATGACCTTCTGAGAAGGCTTGACACAGTGACTGTGTTAATGGACTCGAGCACGTTGGTGGTGCTGGATAGAGTGATGTTCAGATCTGCTGTTTGTAGGGTCATTATGACTGTAACAGTAACAAAATGGGTAGAATCATTCAGATGGAGATCAGAAATGCCTTATGAACAAAAGGTGTACCTGGAACCGTTCTTGTAATGAGCCAGAGTGAAGGGATTTTTCCTAACCTCTCAATACTCACTTCAGTCAGAAATCTAGTCAGACACCCCATTCTAAGACTATGTTCTGGCAGGAGGTAACTATGCAGATAGAGTAAAGCATGTATAAACACACTATATTTCAGTTTCGTGTGAATATGACCCTCATGCCAGAGTGCAGACCATTTTTTCCAGGGCCCTAAGCTGAAATCACAGCCCTAGCCAGCATTGGCCAGACCTTATCCCTGAATCCTTAACTCAGTGCCTGGCTCAGACATGGCTTCTAATCCTGCTCACAAAACCTGTCTCTCCAGCTTGCCCAGCCACCTCCTGCCTGTGACTGTACTCTGTCTCCTGGTCCCCATGGAAGTCCTCCCACAGCTACCGATTATCTCAAGCTGTGTTCCTTCCTGCACAGGTTCCCTTCATTGTATCACTTTGCCATCTCCTAGAGAAACCACGTCCCTGTATGGTAAGCATTTAACAAAAAACTGATACATTAATATCAGAAAACATTCAACATGAACGTCTGAATAACAAACTAAGTTTGTATTTGTTGCTGTTTCTATTTGTTGTTGTTAGGGGCTATCAGTCAACTACAACTCATAGTAACCCTACGAACAATAGACTAAAACTTTTTCCTGTGCTGTGCCATCCTCACAATCTCTGTCATTCTCAAGCCCATTTTTGTGGTCTCTGTGTCAATACATCTTGTTGAGAGTCTTCTTCTCTTTCATAGATATTTAACTTTTCTCAGCATTATATACTTTTCTAACGACTAATAATAACTTCTAACAATATGCCCAAGGTAGATGAAATGAAGTTTCACTCCCCATGCCACCACCTCCAAAACCCATTTTGCCACTTTAGGAAACATACTCACAGGTTCCAAGAATCCGAAGGTGGATATCCTCGGCAAGGCTCTTGTTTTGCCTACGATATTCTATCATTTTGTTCTTCTGATTTTAGTTAGTACCCCGGTGGCCTAGTGGCAAGAAGCTGTACTACAAGTTCGAAGAGACATGGTTCAAGGCCAGCAGCCACTCTGCAGGAGAAAGATGGGCATTCTCCTCTCGTGTGATTAACCACCTCTGAGAACCCACAGAAGGGTCAGCTATGGGTCAGTTCCAACTCTACACAACACACAACATGAGACCAGTGTGGCTCCCCTAAACTTAGTAACTTATGGCAGAAAGCTCTATTTGTCTCACAGGGGACCACAGGTCCGCTGGAAACCTCTGCTCCAGGCTCAAAGTTGACTGAGTTGACTGCATGGGTTAACTTAGATTTGTATCAGTTCCACATGTTTCCATCTGAGCTGTAGGCTGAAGGAGCAGGGCTGCCTACGGCATACACTTCTCCAGACTACCACACGTACACAAGACAGACAAGCCTCACATTAGAGCCTCTGTTTGTATTTCTTGTTGTTTGGTAGTGGTGAGGTGCTCTCAAGTTGGTTTTGATTCATACCGACTCTACAGCTGCCTGGTCTCGTTCCATCCTCACAGGGATTGCTGGATTTGAGTCCACTTTTGCAGGCACTGTATCTGTCCTCTTTTTTGCTAACTCTCTGCATTCCCAAGCATGATTTCCTTCATCAGGAACTGGTTTCTCTTGACCACATGCCCAAAGTACAAGAAAAAGTCTCTCTGTTCTCACGTCAAAGGATCATTCTGGTTGGACATCTCACAAATTGTTCTTTCTCTTGTCAGCCCACAGTATATTCCGTATTCTTAACCAATACCATAATTCAAATGCATTATGTGTATATGTGTTGCTGTTGTTGTTGGGTCTTTGGAATCTAGTGTGATTCTGGTTACTCTATGAACAAGTCTGAACCTGGTCCCATCCTATGCCATCCTCATCATATCTGATTAGTAGAGACCATAGTTACAGTCACTATGTCAATCTATCTTGTTGAGGATCTTCCTCTCTTTTTCTGACCCTCCACTTTTTCAAGAATGATGTCCTTTTCCAAGGAACAGCCTCTCTTAACAACATGTCTGAAGTGTGTGGCATGAAGCTTTGGCATCCTCGCTTCTAAGGAGCACCCCAGTTGCACTTTCTCCAAGAAATATCTGTTTGCTCTTTTGGCAGTCCATAGGATGTTCAATATTCTTCTTCAACATCACAGCGCAAAGGCATCCCTTCCTGTCGTCCTTATGCATTGTGCCCCTCTCAGATGCACAGCAAGTGTTCAGAAAGACCAGGGCCTGAATCAAGTGCGTGTTAGTCTTCAAACTGACATCATTGTTCCTCAGTACTTTGGAGAGCTCTCTGACAACAGACTTGCCCAAAATATCTTCTGATTTCCTGACTACTGGTATCAAGGGTGTTGATTGTGTATCCAAGTAAAATGAAATTGTTGACAATTTCAATCTTTTCTCCATCTCTCAGGATTTTGTTTATTGGTCCAGTAGTGAGGATTTTTGCTCTCTGGTTTAAAAGAGGTTGTTGCACTAGGGACATTATTGCCAATGTCAGATGGATCTTGGTAGAACACAAAGAGTACCCAAAGAATGTCTATCTGTATTTCATTGACTATGCAAAGGCATTTGAGTGTGTGGATCACAGTAAAGTGTTACTAACCTTGAGGAAAATTAGAATCTCAGAACACAAAATTGTGCTTATATGAAACCTATACTTGGACCAAGAAGCAGTCCTCAGAACAGAGCAAGGAAACATTGCATGGTTCAAAATCAGGAAAGGAGTGCATCAGGGATTCATCCTTTCCCCATACCTTTTAAATCATTCAGGAAGTAAGGCTTTATGAGGAGGAGTGTAGTATCAGGATTGGAGGAAGACTCATTAACAACCTACAATGTGAGATTGCACAACCTTGCTGGCTGAAACTGAAGAAGACCTGAAGCAATTGCTACAAAATGTCAAGTACTGTAGTCTTCAATATGGATTGAAGCTCAACATTAAGAGGGCGAAGATTCTCACCACTGGGCCAATTGGCAGCACCATAATAGCTGGAGAAGAGATTAAGGTTGTTAGCAATTACAGCTTACTCAGATCGACAATCAACACTCTTAATACCAGCAGTCAGAAAATCAAAAGACAAATTGCATTGGGAAAATCTGCTGTCATGGACATCTCCAGAGTGCTGAAGAGCAATAATGTCAGTCTAGAGACTAAGGTGCACCTAATCCAGGCCACAGTCTTCTCAATTATTTGTTATACTTAAGAGAGTTGGACAATGACTAAGGATGACAGAAGAATAGATGCCTTTGAGTTGTGGTGCTGGAGAAGAGTCTTGAACATACCAAGGACTGGATGGATCTTGGCTGAAAGCAGGAAGTACCAGAGAAATGCCTACCTGTGTTTCATTGATTATGCAAAGGCATTTGACTGTGTGGATGACAACAATTACATCATAGTTAACAAATTACTGAGGTAGGTATTATTTGACATGGGAGCAAGGGCTTTGTCTATCTTAATCACTACTGTTTTATATCATCTAGAATAGTGCTTTGCAAAGGGTTTTGTTCACTAGGCATTTGTGAAACTAATGTCCACAAATACAAAACAATAAATTCTGATTTTTGCATACTATTTAAGAGACAGAGGACTCTCTGTGTGCAAGCACTAGAATCAACTTGAGCTAGCCTAAGACTAGAGAATGGAGTCCTCTTCATTGCCAGCAAATCAGAATCAACTCACAGCTGACTCTTCAGCAACTTTTTAAAGGCTCTAAGTTGCACAAGAGAAAATTACCCATCTTTCTCTGTCAGAGAAGCGGGTGGATTTTAACTACCTGCCTTTGTGTTAGCAATATAACTCCCTATCAAGTAGGCCAACAGAGAGTGCTTCTTAAAAGATTACAAAAGCATCTCTGAAACTCCAAAGCAGAAGAGTAGATGGGAAGCCAGGGAGCTCTCTCTCTCTCTTCCAATGCATTATCTGTTTCTCTCGGCACATCTGCCTCATTCCTTCAGGAGCTTAAGAGTTCAACTTTTTCTCCCTAGACAAGAGGTAAAAGATGGTATCTCTCTGTTATTGTTGTTATGTGCCATTGAGTCACCTGTGACTCATAATGACCCAATATACGACAGCTCTGAACTCTCCTCTATCTTGAGCCAGTTTCTTTGCCTCTGACACACCTACTGCCATTACCCCAGTCATTGAGTCAACCCATATTATCAGCGGTCTTCCTTTTTTGTCTTGAGTCTCCACCCTTCCAAGCATGATGTCCGTCTTTGGAGTTCAAAGCATGTGCTCAAAGCATGGCAGACAAAGTTTCAAAATCCTAGCCTCCAAGGAGCAGCCTGGTTTCACCCTCTCCAGGACAGACAGGTTTGTTCTCTTAGTAGTCCATGGAATATTCAATACTCTCATCTAGTGTCACAGCTCAAAGGTATTGATTCTTCTTCTGTCATCCTTAATCACTTAATGGATCCTGTTATCAATATTCCTTTCAGACTCACTTGAACTCACCTGGCTTCTGTCATCAGAGCTGCTTGTGGTATCTCTGGGTTCTAGCCAACATTCTTGTCTGAAGAATTTCTAGGACCTTCTTCTTTGTGCCTTCAGTGTTTGTGTTTTGTGTATTACACAAAGGTAATTGGTACATAAGTTTGAGGAAGGTAAAATCTATCTTTGCCTATCGGAGGACTTCATATAGCCTGAAAGTGGGTGTCTCTTTGTAAGTCATCTATCTGCCCAGAGGACAGATATTTTTATCTTTTAGTCTAAGATGCTCTAAGTACTAGCAGTCGCCCCGTGCAATGAAGGAGCCAAGCTTAGACATTTTGGCACCAGTGCTGTCACTTAGCCCAGACCCACATGTCCAGCATCCATGGATCAGCCAAATAATGAAATAATATGGATTCTAGACTAAATCAGGGTAACTGAGTACAATTTCCTCTAAGACAATAAGGGAGTATGCATTATTGGCAGGCAGATCTATTCACTACATAAGGAAACGTAGGATGTCAGAAGGAGTCTGAACAAGATTTATTTCCAAACCGTAGCCCATAATGGCATCCTCAAGTCTGATAGATGGAACTATCAACCAAGAATTCTTTCGGCGCCAGTTGAATCAAATCATTTGGTCTATGTACTAAAGGTTTCATCCTCCCTGGGTCTAATTACTTCATTCACGCTCCCCAGGTAGGGGCTGATTTGATTACAAGACACTCTGGTTGCAACTCATCGACTAAGACCTCATCAGCCACAAAATAAAAGAGCTGAAAGAAAACTGATTTCAAAGTTTGGAACAGGAGAAGTCATTTAGTATCTCAATGAGCTTAAATGGTCAGTTCTTTTTTTTTTTTTAATCAGCATATAACACTATCATGATGATGATAAATCTTTTTCCTGAAAATGCCTTTTCGGCACAAACTGAGCGACCACTTCACGAACAATTGGGCACCCAAATAATTGGAAATATTTCAAGAGAGCAAATGAAGCAAAAGAGATCATGGGAAGCGGGAAATATATGGATGCAATTTTGAGCCTAAATGAACATGCAGTGCCATATACAAAATAATCAGTGAGATGTGAAAAGTGATGTGGATCCCTTTGATTTGAATCAACAGGGTGTGAAGGGCTCTTATTACTAAAGGAAAATCTTGGTGCCAGTTCACCCTTGTCTGGATCCAGACATCCAAGGTCATAGCATTGGAGATTAAAAATCCTAAGAGCTGAGCTGTATCCAGTCAAGAGACTTGAGAACTGTTTTAAGACTATGAATCTTTGGTGACTGTAATGCATAAACTTTCCTCTCAGTCATTCTTCCTCTGGGGGGAAAATAAAAATAGGCCTTCCCATGAGCGATTTTTAAAGTCCCTTCCAATACTGGCCCTCTGATTCAAAGAAGACAGAAAGAAAGCCTCCACGTCTCATACAAAGCCTCTGTAGTGGAGGCTTGCATGTAACTATGACATTGAATCAATTTCTCTAAACTTCCAGACTAAGATAGACTAGGAAAAAAGGGTAGGAAATCTGCTTCCAAAAGTCAGCCAATAAAATCTTTCGGGATCACAATGGGTTTCCGTTGTGCATGGGGTTCACTCTAAGTCAGTCACTCTCCTTGAGTCAAGAGCTAACTGGCCTACAGCCAACCTCACCTTACCATGCATTAAACAATCCCTGCAGAGAATTATTGAGTGCAAAGAGAAGGATTCTTCTTAACCCCAAGAAAGAACTAAATGTCTTTTTTTTTCCCATGGCTGGAAAGGGTCCTAGAAACCTTCTCCAGAGCTTTCCAAACTGCTCAGTTAATCCCAGCATACTGACTTAGGCTGCAAAGAAAGTGAAGGCTGAGTAATGATCAGATAGGAGTCCTGGATGGTATAAGTGGTGAACATTCTCAACTCCTAACCAAAATGTTTACAGTCAAGGTCACCCAAAAGACCATTATTGTAAATATGGAAGGATAACCAGTTGTTGTTGTTATGTGCCGTCGAGTCGTTTGCGACTCATAGCGACCCTATGCACAACAGCCCTAAACCCTGCTCTATCCTGCGCCAACCGCACTGCCTCTGACACACCCATCCCGATTACCCCAGTCATTGAATCAATCCATCTCATAGACGGCCTTCCCCTCCTGCGCTGTCCCTCCACCCTCCCAAGCATGATGTCCCTCTCCAAGGACCCATCCCTCCTGGCAACATGTCCAAAGTATGTCAGACGAAGCCCCAGAATCCTTGCCTCCAAGGAGTAGCTTGGTTTAATCCTCTCCAAGATGAATCTGTTTGTTTTCCTGGCAGTCCATGGTACATTCAGTACTCTTCTCCAGCACCACAGCTCAAAGGCATCAACTCTCCTTCTGTCCTCCCTAGTCATTGTCCAACTCTCTGATGCATAGTTGCTCCTGAGTACTTTAGAGAGGTCCCTAACAGCAGACTTTCCCATCGAGATACGCTTTTTGTTTTCCTGACTGCTGGTGCCAAGAGTGTTGACTGTGGAGCCGAGCAAACTGAAGCTGTGAATAACCAGTAGGATGTGTATACATGTCCAAAGAAGAAAAGGTGGAAATAGGGAGTTGAGGGTGGGGAGAAGGGGAAATCATGGGGATGCAGAGTTTGGTGGGTAAAGAGAAGGGGAGAAGGAATTGGGAAAGATTCGGGGAGGACCTGAAAAGACAGGGTAATAGTGAGCATAGATAAGTGGAGATTAATTTTAAAAGATACAATGTAAGGAAATGATCATATAAAACATTATGTTAATGATGAAGGAATGTATTAAAGACAATGTATATGAATGGAACACAATGTATATGAATTTGGTATGCAAACCAAAATAAAGGAAAAATTCATTTTAAAAATGTATAATCCCACCACACATGTCACATCAATTTAGGAAAATAGTGGATCATATTAGAATAATTAAAGACCCTGACAGTGTGCTTCTGAAAAAGCAGCCAATGAAAGCACTACAAGGTCAGGCTCCTCTGATGTACATGTAGTCATGGTGAGTAGAACAAACTCAACAACAACAGATTGAATAATGGTAAGAGAAAGGGAGCTCTGGTGGCCCAGTGGCAAGAAGCTATGTTGCAATCCCGTGCAGTTTGAATCCACCAGATGCTCCACTGGAGAAGGAGGGGCAATCTCCTTCTGTGCCAGTTGGGTCTGACTTGGCGGCACACAACAAGAGGGCAACAAAATAAATATAAAATAAATTTTAAAAAAGAATGATTTTTAAAAACATAAATAATGGTAAGATAATGAAATGCATTTTCAAACAAAGACTTGCCTGAATTTCCTTCAAAATTAGTTTAGTGGTTTCTTTTTGTTTTATACTGGTTTATTTACGAAGTTCGTATACATTCTTTTTCACTCCAGGTCTCTCCCATTTCCTTTACCCACCCCTCCCTCCACTCATCAAATTGCACAATCCCATGATTACCACCACCACCATCACCACCACCACCACCACCCCACACACCCTTACCCCTCTGCTCTTCCCCTCCCCCTTTTGGATCCTCATACACATTCTACAATAATGGTTCTTACACAGTATTTGTTCTTTTGGGACTGAGCTAATTCATTTAGCATAATGTTCTCTAGTCCCTCTCAAGTTAGGTAGCAATCTACAAAATCATTGCTCCTGCCTGCTGCATAGTATTCCATCATGTGAATGTACTATTGTTTCTCAATCTATTTGATTGTGGTTGGATATTTGAGCTGTTTCCATGTTCTTTTTAATGGTAAATAATGCCACTATGAACATTGGTGTACAATTCTCTGTTTGTGCCTCAGTTCTCATTTTCTCAGATTATATTCCAAGCAGTGGAATAGCTGAGTCATAAGGAATTTCTCTGTTCAACTATCTAAGGAAACACTAAACAGCCTTCCAGACAGGTTGTGCCATTTTACAATTCCACCAACAATGTATAAGTGTTCCTATTTTGTTACATCCTCTCCAACATTTATTACTTGCTATCTTATTAAACTTTGCCACTGCTACTGGAGTGAGATGTTATCTCATTGAGGCTTTGATTTGCATCTTTCTTATTGCCAGTGATTTTTGAGCATTTCCTCATGTGTCTGTTGGCCATCCAAATATATTCCTCTGTGAAAACTCTTTCCATAGTTTTTGCACACTTTGTAATTGTGTTATCAGTCTTTTTCTTGTGGACGCCCTGTAGGATTCTGTAAACTTTTTCTATGAGATCCTTGCCTGAAATGGTATTGCCAAATGTTTTTTCCCAGTCAGTACATTTTCTTTTCACTCTTTTTATGTGCACAGGAATGTAATCTTTCAAACGTCCCATTCATCAATTTTTTTCCTTTCCAGATTGTGCATTTCTGGCTGTATTTGGCAGGCTTTATACTATAGACTAGACTGTCTAAGCTGGATCCCAATTTGTCTCTTATGAACTTTATGGTTTTGGGCTTTACTCCCAGATCTCTAATCCTCAAAGTTAGTTTTAAAGTCACTTTAGAATCAGCACACAAGGTAGGTGAGGAAGGATTGGTGGAAGATCTATTAACAATCTGCGTTATGCAGATGACACAACCCTGCTTGCTGAAACTGAGGAGGACCTCATGCACTTGCTGCGAAGGTTCAAGGACTGCAGCCTTCAGTATGGACTGAGGCTCAATGTCAAGAAGACAAAGATTCTCACCACTGGACCAATTGGCAGCGTCAGGATGGAT
>NW_006399849.1:2118618-2119318 GCF_000299155.1 Elephantulus edwardii | reverse complement strand
GAGGGACATCATGCTTGGGAGGGTGGAGGGACAGCGCAGGAGGGGAAGACCCTCTATGAGGTGGATCGATTCAGTGACTGGGGTAATTGGGATGGTTGTGTCAGAGGCAGTGCGGTTGGCGCAGGATAGAGCAGGGTTTAGGGCTGTTGTGCATAAGGTCGCTATGAGTCGCAAACGATTCGACGGCACATAACAACAACAACAACATTAGAATCAGCAGGGAAAAATCCACACCATGACAGGATTGTATCTTGACATTTTAATCCATTCATAGTTCTCCATTCATTCCTACTTTTCCAACAATTAGAGAGGATCATTTTTCTCCTCTTTTAGCCAAAACATACGGGGTCAGGGAGCGCAGGACAGTAAAACACTGAAACATGCCTCAGTGCAACTCTTTAATAAAAGTCTAGGCAGAGCCATAGATGGAAGATAAATTTACATTGGGAAAGGACTCCCAGAAGTCATAAAAATTGACAAGATAAGAAAGACTTTCTGTCTTGAGGATGAGAGAAGAAGATCCTCAAAGTGAATTGACCAAGTAATTGAAGTAATCTAAGAGTCTTAGGAATTTTGAAGCCCTCTGGAATTGAGAACCAGTAGACTAGAGTACCACAGGTGTGGTTAGGCATGTTGTTGTTGTTGTTATGTGCCATCGAGTCGTTTCCGACTCATAGCGACCCTATGCACAACAGCCCTA
>NW_006399849.1:2110329-2117759 GCF_000299155.1 Elephantulus edwardii | reverse complement strand
TGAAACACAGATAGACATTCTTCTGGTATTCCCTGCTTTCAGCCAAGATCCATCTAACATCAGCAACGATATCCCTAGTACCACGACCCCTTCTGAGAAAGGGAAAATTTGCCTTTGAACAACATGGAAAGGTTCCTACACAAATGGTTTTCCCTCAACTGTTATCTAAAGATTAACTATTAATCTAAAGAATGGTGCCTTAAAGGAAAGTCTGACAGTCTGCCTTTGTGAAGGTTACAACCAAGAAAATTTTATGAAACCATTTTGTTCTTATATTGCTACATAAAAATGATGTGAGTTGGAGTTGATTCAACAGCATCAGGTCTGGTTTACTTTTCTCAGATAAAAGAGGAACCGAAGAGAACCCTTTAGGACCTCTTCTGTGAGCCAAGGAAGAGCTGGAAATAAAACCCCTTTTATGAACTTTGATAAATGTTGATAGTTGCAGAGGGGCTTCAGGCATTTTATTTATAGGGTCACTACAAATCATGCTCAACTTGAAGGCAATTAACAACAACATCTTAGACTTGGTTTTCTAGAGAAGCAAAACCAATGTAACACACAAATGGATTATTATTATGTACCATTGACTCAATTGCTAACAGATGCTGCCCTAGATGTGCTCACCAAGTTGTGCCAAGAAATCTGAAGAACAACTACTTGGCCAACTGACTGGAAGAGATCTGTATTTGTTCCCATCCCAAAGAAGGGTGACCCAACAGAGTGTAGAAACTGTAGAACAATATCATTGCTTTCACACGCAATCAAGATTCTACTGAAGATTATCCAAAAATGACTGGAACAGCACATCAGCAGAGAACTGCTGGAAGTCCAGGCTGGGTTTAGAAGGAGTCATGGTACTAGGGATATTGCAGCTGATGTTAGATAGATCTTAGCTGAAAGCAGGGAATACCAGAGGAATGTCTATCTGTGTTTTATTGATTATGCAAAGGCATTTGACTGTGTGGATCAGAACAAGCTATGGCTGACTCTGAGAAGATTGGGAATCCCAGAACACTTGATTGTGCTAATGTGAAACCTATACTTGGACCAAGAGGCAGTCGTCAGAACAGAGCAAGGAAACACTGCATGGTTCAAAATTAGGAACATTTTCAACTTGTATGCAGAACAGATTATCTGGAAGGCTGGGCTGTATGAGAAGTGTGCTGACAATCTGCGTTATGTAGATGACACAACCCTGCTTGCTGAAACTGAGGAAGACCTGAAACGCTTGCTGCAGAGGGTCAAGGACTATATCCTTCAATATGGATTGAGGTCCCCCCCATGATACATCTTCAAGGATATGAACATGTACGGCTAAGCACAATTAATAACAGTGCATCTAAATTCCAAAATCAATCTCCATAATAGTCTATGTGTTTCCTACTGCCAAAGGGGTCCTTTAGAGTAGTGAGAGAAGATCTTCACCCTGAAACCCACAGCGTCCCTTTTCAGCAGGAAGTAGCTAAGAGAATATGCCATCCCCTTTTCCTTATGAATCAGGGTGAAGTCTCTCTCAGGGAGGAGTGATAGGGAATGGCAAAGGACACACTGACAAAGGAGATTAATCAGAACTGACTTTGACAAGCACTGTGGCAATTGGACAATTAAAACAGACATTCGGATGGCGGGGGAAGAAGAACAAACTGGGGAGGAGGGTAGAGAGAATGGTGCAGCAATGAAGGAATGAAAACCCAAAATCCCTGTAAATGTTCATTAAAACTAATAAAAAAAATATGGACTGAGGCTCAACGTCAAGAAGACAAAGATTTTCACCCTTGGACCAATTGGCAGCATTAGGATGGATGGTGAAGAGATTGGGATTGTTCACAGTTTTAGTTTGCTTGGCTCCACAGTCAACACACTTGGCACCAGCAGCCAGGAAATTAAAAGACGTACTGTGATGGGAAAGTCTGCTGTTAGGGACCTCTCCAAAGTACTAAAGAGCAATGATGTCTCTCTGGAGACTAAGGTGTGTTTGATACAGCCCATGGTCTTTGCAATCACTTGTTATGCGTCAGAGAGTTGGACAATGACTAGGGAGGATAGAAGAATTGATGCCTTTGAGTTGTGGTTCTGGAGAACAGTGTTGAATGTACCAGGGACTGCTAAGAAAGCAGATTCATCCTGGAGAGGGTTGAACCGGGCTGCTCCTTAGAGGCAAGGATTCTGAGGCTTCATCTGACATTTTTTGGACATGTTGTAAGAAGGACGGATCCTGACGCAGGAGGGGAGGCCTTCTATGAGGTGGATTGATTCAGTGACTGGGGTGATCGGGGTGGATGTGTTGGAGACAGTGCAATTGGCACAGGACAGAGCAGAGTTTAGGGCTGTTGTCCATAGGGTCGCTATGAGTCACAAGCGACTCGATGGCACATAGTAACATCAACAACAACAACCATTGAATCAGAACCGACCCTTACATGACTGTCCAGTGAGCTTTCAAAGGCTGCAAATACACATGGAAAGAGATTGCCCAAATTTCTCCCACAGAGCAAGCAGCTGGTAGATTGAAACTGTGCCTCTGAGGTATTGCAAGGAAATTATTCATGCTTTTATAGAGGCTAAAAGTCCCAAGTCTGTGGGTCCAATATCAACTGAGAGACTTCTCTTGATTTATGCATCTTCATAACTCAAGATCAGCAGGTCAGAGGGCAAGGTCATCACTGTAGCGGTTGAAGAATCCAAGACCATTAGGCAGTACAAGCAGGCAATTGGCTCAAGCCGAAAAAACCATAGGTTAGGTGGTAGGGAGCCAGTAATAGGTTCTAAACGAGCAAAAGCAAGAGAGCTTTGCTATAATGTCCATATATATTTATTTAATGCAAATCATACTTTCAAGGAAACTCCCTTTCAACTGATTAGGTGCTCCTATCAGATCTCATAGGAGAGATGATTACACTGTATGGATTCTCATCAAGGGAATCAAGGAACCACAACAGGTAATACACTACAGAATCCCTGTATTATACAAATGGTTACATGTGTGTAGGAATAAAAGAAGACATCCAAAAAAGGTCATCTTATCAAAGAACATCAAACTTTAACACATTTGAATGTGATTCAAACACACATCAAGATAATTACTTGAATTTTTTTAGCCTAACAATTCAAAGAAAACATAAATACAATAAAATTTTTGTGTTGGTTTTTTTTTTCTTTCTTATCTTTTTTTAAGGTGGCAAGGAGTTTCAAACACTCATTTGCTAACTGAATGATCTGTGGATTGAACTTATCAGGCACTCTTGTCAGGGAAAAGCATGGGAGTCTGCTTCCCTAAAGAAACCTTAGAAAGAATAGGAGGTAGTTTTCTGTTTTACAGAGTCTCTGTGAGATGTAATCAACATAAGGGCAATGGGTTATGTTTATAATGAAGAAGTTGTGAGCAGATTTTCAACATTTAATGATGTTCTATTCATCCCTCCTTGTGAAGAAACTTCCTACTAGATAAAGTGACTTTTTTTTTCATTGAATCTGCTCTTGATTAGAGCATAAAAGCAAGGGCATGTGTACAAATAGCATAAAATCTGTGACAATCAAATCTTTGAGTACAGAAAATACAACAAAACCCTTGTATAAGCTGCCCACTATCGTAGCAGACATCGTGATCTCCCAAAACACAGCATCCTTAAGTCACTTAGTTGTCTCACTCTGCCCAAATGGGTACTGAAAGTGAGTTAGAAAGTTTCAGTCAGCCATATTACATGAGGACTTGACCAGCTGTCAGTGAGAAAGTATAAATACTGAAAGCTCACCAACAGTTGCATGAAAATGCCTTAGACCTCTTCTTAGGCAGTGTTGACATAGCTCATAAAACTCTGCAAAGTCTGCAGATATTTATAGTCAGACATTTATGAGTGTTGGGGTCCTTTAAATATTAAGTGAAAAGAAATTGCCTGAACAACAAAACTGATGTGCAGTGCTCCATCTCCGTCACCAATCAGATTCTCTACAGTTGAGGGAGTCAATTGAAAAGTATCTCACTCTTTAAACAGTGGATTGGGTATGAAACACTTTTATGGTTCTTTTCCAGCAGTTTCTGGTATAAAATGTTATTTTTATGTTAAAAAGATATAACTGTTATAGAATTAAAAACTCACATGGATTTCAGATATAAAATGCTTTCAAGAAATTTATCATTTTCAAAAAGGCCATTTTGGACATGTCGTAGATTATCAATGTAATTAAATTTCCACTCTCCTAGAGACTTCACAGAAAATGTTAAAAGGAGCTATGTTGGAGTCCATGTATGAAGATGGTCATTGTTATTGTTAGATGTCACTGTGTCTATTCTAACTCAGAAAAACACCATGTGATAGTAGAAAACCCTATAGAGTTTTCTAGGTTGTAATCTTTCAGGACTTTTGCATTCCAGTCAATAATTATCATTAACACATCTTGATCACATGTTCAGTCAATTTTGGACTGCAAAATTTGGTAAAAATTCTCAATTTTTCCCTCTTTGGTTCTAGACATAAGAGCATATATTTGAATAATAGTCGTGTAAATGGATCTTCCTTGTATGTGTATAGATATTTTCCTGTCACTCACAATATGTTATTTCAGGATAGAACATGAGATTGACTTTTTGCCTATGAATGCAACACCATTCTTCCTCTGTTTTTCATTCTCTGCATAGTATACCATATGATTATCTGATTCAAAGTGGCCAGAGCTGGTCCATCTCATCTCATTAATGATTAATATGTCAATATTCATGCTTTTCATTTCCCTTTTAACAATTCCAGTTTTCCAAAATTCAAGCTACATACAGTCCACATTCCACTTGTTAAATTATATTTGTTATTGATTTTCCTCATTTCTATTGCTAATGACTTCCATTCTGAGTTCATTATTATAACTGTCCTCTTTCTTTAGTGTTCATAGGGTTTTCAAAGTCCTGTTATTTAGGAAGTAGGCCCATCTGGCTTCCTAGTCTGTCTTATTCAGGAAGCTCCACCAAAACCTGTCCATGATGGGATACCGTTCTGGCTTTTGGCACACCAGAAGCACAGATTTCAGTATCACAGAAACCTCAAGTTATCTCAGTATAGCAAACTGACAGACAAGTGCTACACCACCTAGAACAACATTTTCTCCAAAATTAATTAATTAACAGTTAATACCAGGCCAATGGCCCACCCACCAGTTCCTGGTTGCATAAATAAGAGAGTCCCCTTGCAAGGCTGACTGTAAATGAAATCAGAACCAACCAATAAGCTTACTCTTGTTTGCTAACACAATCAGAAATGCCCAAACAGTTTATACCCAGCTTTCAAGTTATTGACTATGCTCAGAAAGGTAGAACGTCAACAGAAGAGAGTAAGACCTTTGATGAGATACAGCAACTGACTGTGGCAATGGGGTCAAATATAGGGGAGATGGTAAGTTTGGCTTCGGATAGGACAAAGTTCAGAGCCACTGTTCACAGGGCCTCTATGTGTCATAGTCAACTTGACAACACAGCGACAACATATATATATAATCTCATTTGAGAAAAAGGTTTTCTTTGGTATTTTAATAAACTATCACTATAGCCTTTTGTCTTACATCACTTATTCATGAGCTATATAGAAAGAACAGAATAGGCACAAACAGCAAGCAGAGCTAGAGAGAAGATAGAAGCCATCTTATATGAAGACCAGTAAGGAACTGGAGAACAAAAGCTGAAAAAAGACAAAGACTTTCCACGAGAACCAACAAAGAGAGAGAAAATCTCAGAAAACAGATGCCTTGAATACCACCTTCTAAGAATTGTGCTGCCAACTTAAACGTGCACAGTTTGAATAAACTAGCTCTTCCTCCGGAGAAAAATGGGCACTCTCCTCTGGCCCTATTTAACTGTCTCTGAACACCCATTGTAGGGTCAGCTATGGCTCAGTTCCTTGATGATACATAAGATTAAACAGTAAAATAATTCATTTCTTAAAAAAAAATAATAATTCATTTCTATCCATTAAAGCCAGTCACTGTGTTCTTTCTGCTACGGCAGTACTAAGAGAGTAAGACACATCCCTCACCCTGTCCACTCCAAACTCAATTTCCCTCTCCAGCTTCGGAAAAGTTCAACTTAAAAAAAAAAAAAAAAAAAAGTTCAACTTTATGCCTTCAAAAACCATCTCCTCTTCTCATTACCTTGCTGGTATTTACCTTGCTGTATCAGTTATTTATATTGTAATCAACTGTAGTTCAGTTGAAATTTAAAAAACAATGCAGGGAAAATTATTTTGAAATTAAATGAAAACTTCAGTAATTTGATTTGCAGGAAATGAAGAGCAAAGTGTTACAACCCGAATGCTTTTAAATAAGTCATAATTAATTACGCATGCATCTATGTTTGGATGCTCAATTTATGACTAATTATGCAGAAAATGTAATTGCATACTGAAGTCATGCCTTTGCTATTTCTCATTTATAGCAACCAGTGTGTTCTCTTTCTCCCTTTAACTGTGTGTGTGTCGCGGTGTGGGGAGGAGGGGAGAGAGAGAAAGAAAACCATGTGTGTCACCTGTTGAAATGTTATCAAGGCACAAACAATCAGATGGGCTCTCTAAAAGATAGTGGCTACTGTTGATAAAATTCCAGAAAACCTAGAATGGTTTCCTAATTTCTGTCACTGTGGTTAAACAAAAAAAAAAAATAAATAAATTAAAAATTGTATGTACATCTGTATTCTTCTGTCCTCTACTGAAATATGCTTGCTATGAAATCACATTAGGCACATCCTGCCAGCTTTATCCCTCCTATAGATTTGCAATATAGACTTTTTTATAATCTTGCAAGAGTCATAAAGCTCAAAGGAATCATGAATGACCATCATATTTATGTCGGTCTAGATAGGCTTCCTTTTAATGACACCTAGGGGGATTTATAACCTTTTTCCATCTTAAGATGCCTAATAAAGTGACTATATCAAGGCAGCAAAGGAAATAAAACCAAATTTAAAACTTCCTCTGAATAAGTCATGGGAATAATAGTATTTGTGAATATTTTCTCATTGCAGAAAGAAAAGCAAGAGACAAGGAAAGCAAAACAAATTCGAAAGCTCTTATATTTAATAGGATAACAATTACTTTATTATTTTTTTTTTAACAAATTCTGAAGGATGGTTTATTGCATGTTGTTGTGTACCATCGAGTCAGAAAGGACCCATAGGTGAGATTTCAGGGGCATTTAATTGTACAGGAGGAGACTGCCCATACTCCCACAGAGCAGCTGGTGAATTTGAATTGTATGTCTTCACGATTGCAGAGCAGCTTCTTGCCACTAGGCCGCCAGAGCTACATGTTTTATTGCATACAGCGGCAGATTCTTTTTTTTTTTTTTTTAAATAAGCCAAATAGATTCCAGGGCTTTCACTCAGGCACACCCATGTTTATCAGGCTTTGTTCACAATAGCAAGGAGTTGGAAACAACCTAAGTGCCCATAA
>NW_006399849.1:2108532-2109904 GCF_000299155.1 Elephantulus edwardii | reverse complement strand
TTGGGAGGGGAGAAAAGTGCAACAATGAATGAATGGAAATCCAAAGTCTCTGTAAAATTTCATTGAAATTAATAATAAATTTAAAAAAAAAACAAACCTCCAAACTTGCTACTATTAATTGAGTTCTGACTCATAGTAATCCTTTGCAGTGTTTTGGACTCAATAGATCTCAATAAGCAGAGACTGCCTGTTGCTCTCCCTCTGAGTAACTGATGGTTTAGAAGTTCCAGAAATGAGAGGACACTTTCTTGGCAGCACAGTTCTATATATGCTTCCAGAGCTCCTTACTGTACAATATAGTACTTCAAATACTTCCTAAGAAAAATTTTTAAAAAGTGGATTTCTAAGTGTAAACATTTCTTTTACCAAACTGACGTATCTCTTTTCTGTTGATTCTTCTTTAAATTGTTGAAATGTCTTATGACTTCAAAAATCTCTTTACTGTTAATTAATTAAACAAACATAATAAAATAAAACATTGCTAGTTAAAAAAAAATAAGTCTAACTCCTACAAGATGCTGTCCAAGCTCTATGCCTCTACTCATCCTGCCATGGGTGTGGCCAGTGCTCCCCCATAAGAAGCTTTGAAATCCAGGTTCATGGGCAACGATGATGCTGGCACACTTTCATCCTTCCACAGTCAGGCTGTGGGTCCCATTGTGGGCACTGGACGGTGAGCAAAAGTTGCATCCTGGTGGAAGATTGGAGAAGTGGTTGTGATATCCTCATACCCTCTTCTGCTTCTCTACCACAGCAGAGTCAAAGGACTTGGGTCCTCGTGTCATATCTGTACCTGCAGCAGACTTTGAGCAAGAAATGAACTTTTATTGTACTCAGTTACTGAGATTGAGAGGTTGTCTGCTACTACAAAACAATCTAGCAGGACTCAACATGCAAGGAAAGGGAATCCAATTCATTCCCCCGGCAGCACCTACTAAACGAAAACCACACTCTTCTCCATCGCCTTCTCGACCTTCATCCCGAGATTCTTACTCTCTCAACCTCTCTACCAGACTCAGCTCTTAGGTGCTTGGATGGGTCCTCCTGCCTTTGTCCTCTCTATTTCTTGTCTTGGCTGTCTCAGCAACTGTCTCCTGATCCTGCATCACAAAACCAAACTCTCATTTAGAGGGCTGCAAATGGGAGATAGGGGTAGGAATATCTTTCTGAGATGGGTAAAGCAGAGGTGAAAGTTAGAGAAAAACTCATTTGTTAAAATGGTTTTTCCTATTTTTTTGTTAGAGTCTAAAAGCTAGTATGTTAGAATTCATATCTTAGACTTGTTAGTCAAATTTGTGTCTTCTAGGTTGCAACACCCCCATGATACATCTTGAAGGATATGTACATGTACAGCCAAGCACAATCAATAAGA
>NW_006399849.1:2085674-2108166 GCF_000299155.1 Elephantulus edwardii | reverse complement strand
AAAAAAGAATTCATATCTTAGTAACTTCTGTCCCGGCTGCTCCACCAATGTTACCAATGTTTGTCTTCTTTCTGTTTCCTTTACCTAGTCTATAATTGTTTGTCTTATTTTTTAGCACTAGTGTGATTATCTTTGAAGTTCATTTTTCACAATCATCAGAAACCATCTTCATGGCACTTTTTGTGAATATACTTCTTAGAATTCTGCACTTGTGCAACTTGGAATTGTGCAACTGTATGGGTACCACATCTATGTTGTTGTGGTGGTGATGGTGGTTATGGTTGTGATTGTTGTGTAAGAGTGAACTGACCCACAGATGACCCTCTGGTGGGTATTCAGAGGCAGTTAATCACACAGGAGGAGACTGCCCATCCTTCTCCCATGGAGCAGCTGGTGGCCTTGAGTTGGGATTACAATGCAGCTTCTTGCTACGAGGCCACCAGAGGTCCCTTATCAATGTCATTAGTAACATAAAATTAAAAGAACCAAAAGAGTAACTCACGTAATAGAAACTAACATAGAAGACCATGGGAACTTCTTTGTAAAATTTCTTTCTTTTTTCAACACTTTTGTCAAAGAAATTTCTCAGCACCTGCTATTGTTAACATAGTTATAGCAGCTCAGGAGGTGACAAAAAGATTTAGGATGCCACCTTGACCTTCAAAAAAGTCACCTCTTCATTGGGAGATAGGACATAGCCACAAAAATAAATAAATAACTATCAGTGGGGGATAACATGTAATGTAGACGGAATTACTAGAATTCGTAATAACATGCTATGATCAAGGAGCACTGAAATGATCAAGAAAGAGGATGGAAGAGGTGGGAATTGAACTGAACTTCAATCAAGGTGTGCAAATCAGAGAAGAAGAAAAGAAGTGGTGGGGATCTGTCTTTAAATTCCAGGGTATGGGCTGCAGTGTTTGCTGACAGGACAATAAAAAGAGACTATTTGTCATTGTGTGGAGCTTAACAATTTCCAAGGCCACCCAGAACAAACTGGAAAGGATGTCACTCTCATATTTCACAGAGGTGCTTACGAGTCACAATTTCACAGTAGCCAGCTCACCTCGAAGAGTACTTCTCCATCTCCCTCTCCAGGCTCATTTAACGACACATCTGAATGAGAGAGAAGCCAGTGCATTATGCAGATATGGTCCCTGGCCTCCAGGGGATTACCATCCAGAACTGGGAAAGAAATCTGGCTCCGACAAGCATGGAGGCATAATTAACATAGATAAGGATGAAGAATGTATTTGCTACAAGCCTCACTGCCATCAGACAGAGCAATTTGTAGTCATCACTGAGCTGAGCTGAATTCAAATTAGTGACCTAAAGGCTCCACTGTCTGGGTGTTATTTTCAATCTCCTTAGCTATCCAATCTCCAGAAGTTTCATTTTTCATTCTTACTGTGCAGTCATCATCAACTACCAAAGGGAAAGACTGCAATCCAGACACACTAAAAATAGCATTCTTGTCTTCTTGAAAGCCAGACTCAGATTTATGACAGTTTTAAAATCTGGTTCTTCGTTTTAAAAGTTCAACATTCCACAAGAATCCGGTGAAGTAATGCCTACCTGGTCTTTAGAGCATGAAGCATCATAACTTGATGCAGGAGCTGGTCAAACCTTTGTGTGATCCATTTACATTAGGGAGAGAGAGCATTTTCTTTCGCTTGGCAGGTTGACATCTCTTCGTGTGTTTCCCACTTAATCAGCAGAATCATTAAAGCACTAAGAGCTTTGGTGGTCTCAACCCAAAATGTCTATTTCTGCAGAAACTATCACTAAAAATAATATAACAAATATGGCCCCTAAGAAAACTAAAAACACACAGGTATTATTCTCCATACTTAACCTACAGGCCACTTTGAGATTGAAGCAAAAGCAGTCTCGGTTTTAGATGAGGGGCAGGATTATGTCCACAAAAAATTGGAAAGCAAAAAAAAAAAAATGGCAGGTTACACAAAAATACACTCCAATCTCTATTTTCTTTAATTCCCTTATATTTGAGTTTATAACTATCTTTTTAAAAGTCTAGGCGGATTGTAACAATATAAACTGTTAACATGAATCAAACTTAACATCAGTGAGGTGATTGTTTGGCAGGGCAGCTTTCACATTCTCTGTCACTAAGTTTTTCATAGTAATTGTGTCAGCAAATAACCAATTTATTCACATTCTGAAAAATGAAATATGCAAATATATTGTATATAAACACAAACCACATCAAAGCTCTCATCATCACGTCTATTGCAGCTCATAACAACCCTATATGACAAAATTAAACTGCCCCATAGGACCAAGGCTGTCAATCCTCGCAGAAGCAGGATTGCCATACCTTTCTCCTGGTGGGCCCAAATCTCTGACCTGTCTGTTCACAGTCAGCACTCAACCACTGTGACACCTGGACTTCTTAACTGCATGTTGTTGGTATGTCAGGTGTTACAGAATCTGCTCTTACTAACACCCACTTTTGTACAACAGAATGCACCACTGTCACCTTCTGTGCGATCTTCATAATTACTGTTGTGCGAGGTCCCATCACTGTGGTCATCGTGTCAGTTCATCTTGTTGAGAGTCTTTCTATTTTTAGCACAATGTCCTTCTCTAGGGACTTGTTCTTCATAATGTGTCCAAAATAGGTGAGATGAAGTGTCACTATCCTCCCCAGTAATGAGTATTCTGAGAATACTTCTTCGAGACAGATTTTGGCTTTGGCCAAAATATTCTATATTCTATATTCTGTATTCTGTATTCTATATTCTATATTCTTTTCCAACACCGTAAGTCAAAGGCATCAGTTCTTCTTTGGCCTTCCTTATTCATTGTTCAACTTTCACATGAATAAAAGTGACTGAAAATACTATGGGGCTTGAATCAGGCCCACCTTACGTGATATGCTTGTTTTTTAGCATTTTTAAAAGATTCATGGCAATAGACTGGCTCAATGCAGTACATCCTTTTATTCCTTACATGCTGCTTCTATAGATGTTGGTTGTGGATCCAAGTAAAATTGAATCATTGGCATCAAACAGTCCTTTTTGGCTCACTAATGCCTCGGATAACCATTTTCCCTCATTCCATTTCATTTTGCACAACTTCCAGTTTTCCTGTGTTCCTATTCAGTTTACCTGCACTGCAATCCCAAATACATGACGTTCAAATCTGCCAGCTGCTCTGAGGATAGACGATCTCCAATGCGATTAACTGTCTCTGAAAATCTGCGGGACGGGCGGCTATGGGCTTGTTCCAACTCAGAGGTACTCAACAACAATGGATGCTTAAAGGTGCTTCTTTTAGTCCTGGGAGACTGACTGAAAATTACAGTAGCATCACATATTCAAGGCATAAATCAAGATCCCTGCTATCATAGGGAAAGTTTCAACTTAACTTCCAAATTTCAATTGAAATACTTTTCAGCACAATCTTGTTTGAGAAGATAATTATTCTTAATGAAAAAGTCAAAATGCTAAATTTTATTTTTGAACCTTACTTCTTTGTAAATGGAGTCCACTTTTTAAAAAATAACATTTTTCTACTCTAAATGTGTAGGAATGCAACCTGAAACAAATGGACATAATTCTCTTCATGTTAATGCTTTCTATCTCCAAATGTCTTATATTCTTGGTACCTTCCTCACTGAGGTCTGTCACACCTCTGACCGTTTGTGACTGTGGAGGATTGTGTGTTGTTGTGATGCTGGAAGCTTTGCCATTAGCATTTCTAATGTTGACAGGGTCGCCCACAAGGGACAGGTTTCAGTGGAGCTTCACTAAGTACAGCATTGTAGTTGTTGAAAAAAGCACATAGCAACTCAAACTTTAACTGATTTAAAGACAGACTCTGTGTGGGGGAGGGGCCGAGGGGGGGGGACAGATTCTTCAGCAGGTTCTTTCGAAGTTATAATTACACAACAGGAGACCATCATTTAGTTAGCCACTGATGGATTCAAACCAGCCACCTTTCAATCAGCAGTGCAACTACCTACAGACTATGCCATCAGAGCTCCCTGTACAAAGTAGAACATACACCCGTTCAACACAGCATTCAACAGTTTCTACAAGCGCCATTAGAACTTTGATTATATTCTTTTAGTGACATTCTTGAGCTGTACAACATTCTTACCTGCGTTTCTGAGTTGTTCCTATTCCAGTAACGTAATTTCACTACCCAAAAAATTTCTTAAATTATCTTTCACATTGTTTAAGTCATGTTGATCCCATAAATATAGTCCTAAAGAGAGCACAATGTTCACAGTAGATCTTTTACTGTTGTTGCTGCTGTTGTTAGGTGTCATTGAATAGACTATGGCTCATTGTGATACAATGAATAACAGATCTAGACTTTGTCCTAACCTGTGCCATCCTCATCATATCTGACATACCTGAGTTCATTGATATAGTCCCCATGTCAACTGATCTCATTAGGAGTCTTCTTCTCATTCTCTTGCCTTCCACTTTTCCTAGCCTGAGGTCTTTTTCCAAGGACTAGTCCTTCCTGACAACATGCCCAAAGTATGTGAGATGAATTTTCTTCATCCTTGCCTTTAAGGGGCACCTTAGTTGTACTTCCTCTGAGAATTTTACTCTTTTTGCAATCCATGGAAACTAAGTACTTTTCTCCAAGATCACAACTAAAAGGTATTGATTTTTGTTCTGCCATCTTTATTCACTGTCCAACTTTCACATACATAGTTTTTGTTGTTGTTGTTGTTGTTGTTGTTGTTGTTGTTAAGTGTCGTTGAGTCTTAGACTACTCACAGTGACTCTATGAACAAAAGACCTGAACACTTGTAAATTTTCATCATTTCTCCAAGTTCATAGAGTTTCTGGAGGCAAGCTATTTCAGAAGTGGATGCCACTCCTGCTTCCAAGATTGGTTTAATTGGGGAGCTCCACCAAACACTATCCACCATGCATAACCATTATCACAGTTCACAACACATCAGTGTCACAGTGTTTAGCATCACAGCAACCACGAGATACCTCTGTACAGCAAATGGACAGACTAGTGCTATACTATTTAGAAGAATGCAGGTACATCTTAGTCTTTAAATGAATATAATTGCTCTTTAGCACTTTGGAGAGGTCCTTGACAGAAGATTTTTCCAGTGTAATACATATTTTTATCTTTTTTTGTTATTTTTGGGTATTGTTGTGTTTTGTTCTTCCAGCATACATGTTTAATATACATGCTGAGCATATTGGAAAGAGAAGAATGTAGTATCCAGACTGGAGACTCATCAACAACCTATGTTATGAATATGACACAACCTTGATTAATGAAAGTGAAGAAAACTTGAAGTATTAACTGAAAAAGATTAATCCACAGCCTTTCTTGTGGGTTACATCTCATGTAAGGAAAACAAAAATCCTTGCAACTGGCCCAATAGGAAACATCAGGATAAATGGAGAAAAAAGTGAAACTCTTAATTTTGTTTTCCTTTTTCTTTTATCTATAATCAACACCATTACAATCAATAGTCAGGGTATTAAAATATATATTGCATTTGTCTACTGTCAAGAACTTCTTTAAAATTCTAATGAGCAAGAGAATAACTTTTTTTCCCTGGTCCACCTGAAGTGAAAATAACTTTACTGAGGAAAAATAGTTACATACAGTAAATGCAAATATCTTACTAGGACTACTGAAAAAGGGGGGGGAACAGTTTTGGAAACATGTATATCTATGTGCCTAACACCTTGATTAGGATACAAAACATTTCCAGGAGTCAACAAATTACCATGTTTCTTTCTCCATTTCCTTTAGACAACCCATCTTCTAATTTCTAACATTATAACATAGTTTTGCCTGGGTTTTTTTTGTGTGTTTTTCTAGTTGAGATTTTAATGAAAGTTTATAGAGAGCTTGGATTTCTATTCATTCATTGTTGCACATTTTTCTCCCTGCCCACCCTCAGTTCACTTTTCTTTTTGGGAAAAAAAAAATCTCTCATTGTTGTACAATTTCCCAGTCCCATCCCAGTTCACTTTTTTCTGCAGCTCTTATTCTGGACTGTTATCACACAATTAATGCCTAATCATATATTCCTTATAAGCGTTCTTTCTCTCATCTGTCTCCTTGCAGTGTACATTATTTTCCTCTCTTTTCTTAGTTTCTCCCCAACCTCAATGTCAGTCCTGTTTCACAACAGTGGCATTAGGCAGTATTTGTCCTTTTGTGACTGAGATCTTTCCCTCAGCATAATTTCCTCCAGGTTCACCATTTTTTATAATATTTCATTAGTTTTTTGTTTTTTTCAGCGCTGCATAGTATTCCATTGTGTGACTATACCACAGTTTCTCTGTCTATTAATTTGTTAATAGACACTCAGGTTGTTTCCAACTCTTTGCTATTGTGATTAAAGCAGCAATAAACATGGATGTACATATATCTGCTTGGATGGCAGTTCTGGTTTCTTTAGGTTATATTCCCAGTAGTAGAATAGCTGGGTCGAATGGTATTTCTATTTCTGACTTTCGAGAAAGCACCATATTGCTTTCCATAGCAGTTGCACAATTTTACTCTCTCACCAAGAGTGAATAAGGGTTCCAGTTTCTCCACAACCTCACCAACATTTGTTGTTTGCTGTTCTGTTGAACTTTGCTATTGTTACTAGGGTGAGATGATATATATAGCTGTTTTATCTTTTGATCTCTTGACTACCGGTACCAATAATGTTGTTGATTGTGGATCCAGGTAAGATTAAATACTTGCCAAATTCAATCTTTTCTCCACTTATCATGATGGTGCCCAGGTGTGATGATTTTTCTTTTCTTGATGTTGAGAAGCAATTCATATTGAAAGCTATAGTCTTTTTTTCTTCTGCAGTATTTCAAATTCCCTTGACTTTCAATAAGCAGGGTCATGTCATTTGCATAACTCAGGTTGTGAATGAGTCTTCCTCCAATCCTAATGCCACAATCCTCTTTATCAAGTTAAACTTCTTGAACGATTTGCTCAGCATACAGATTAAATAGATATGGAGAAAGAAAACAGCTCTTTTGCACACTTTTCATGATATTAAACCATGTAATTTGTTCCCATGCTTTGTTTAAATGCCAGCTTCTTTGGCTAGGTAAAGATTTCAAATAAGTATAATTAAGTGTTCTGCGATACCTATTCTTCTCAATGTTATCCATAATTTGTTATTATCCACAAAGCCAAATGCTTTAAGATCAGAATTTAAGACTTTTCTATAAAGCTAAACTACTGTTTTATTTTAAGGATACCTCAGGAAATATTTTTGGTAATAAAAGTTTTAGGATTATCTCAGAAGTATAGTTTCTAAATTCATCTACCCTTCATATCTTCAAAAAGTCTTAAAGAAGTCTTATGAGAATTTTAAAGTCTGCTCTGCATTTTCTCCCTTTGGATCAAAATTTTCCTATGAAATCTTTTATCAAAACGTTCATTAGTAGTAGCCAGGCACCTTCTAGTTCTGGTTTCATGGCAAAGGAGGCAGTTGTTTACGTAAACAATTAGTCATACATTCCACATTCTCTTTTCCACAGGATTCTAAATGGCTGTATTCGGGAAATAGATTGTCAGATTTTCTTCCGTGAAACATCTGATTGCACTTGAACCTCCAACTTCCGGTGAATGTGTTAACTATTTGGACCATCCAGGGACTCCTTATTTAACCATGTTGTTGTCTATCCCAATCAAGTCAGAACCAACTCATTATTGACTGTAGTGGCTTTTAGAGGCTGTATACTACACCAAAGGGGATTGCCTTTTTTGCTCCCTTAGAACAGCTGGTAAATTTCAACACTGTACCTTTGGTTTGGCAGTGCAACTCTTTATCATCAATTGTTGTTGTTGTTATGTGCCATCGAGTCACATGCGACTCATAGTGACCCTATGTACAACAGCCCTAAACTCTGCTCTATGCTATGCCTGTCTTACTGTCTCTGACACACCTACCCCCATTACCCCAGTCACTGAATCAATCCATCTCACCAAGTGTCTTTCTCTCCTAGGCTGTCCCTCCACCCACCCACCTCCAAAGCATGATGTCCCTCTCCAAAGACTGATTCCTCCTTGTAACATGTCAAAAGTATGTCAGAATCCTTGTTTCCAAGGAGCAGCCTTGTTTCACCCTCTCTAGGACAAATCTGTTTGTTCTCCTAGGGGTCCATGGTATATTCAATACTGTTCTCCAGCACCACAGCTCAAAGGCATCAATTCTCCTTCTATCATCCCTAGTCATTGTCCAGCTTTCTGACATATAGCAAGTAATTGCAAAGACTATGGCCTAGATCAAGTGTACCTTTGTCTCCGCTCTTCAGTACTTTGAAGATGTCCCTGACAGCAAACTTTCCCAGTGCAATTCATCTTTTCATTTCCTAGCTGCTGGTACTAAGTGTGTTGATTATGGAGCCAAGCAAACTGAAGCTATTAACTATTTCAATCTCTTCACTATCTAGCATGATGCTGTCAATTGGCCCGGTGATGAGAATCTTTGTTTCAATCTTGATGTTGAGCTTCAATCCATATTGAAGGCTGTCATCCTTGACCTTCTGCAGCAAGTGCTTCAGGTTTTCCTCAGTTTCAGCAAGCAGGGTTTTGTCATCTGCATAATGCAGATTGTTGCTGAGTCTTCCTCCAATTACCAGAGTCCACTTTTTTTTCTGTTGTTAATTGTCATCAAGTTAAGAAAGATTTATAGCAACTCTGCGAACAACAGATCTGAACCATGCCCTATCCTGTACCGTCTTTTTCATCTCTAACTCACTCAAGCCCATTGCTGCAGTCACTGTGTCAATCCATTACATTGAGAGTCTTCCTCTTACTGACATTTCCATGCATGATATCTCTTCCAACATGTCCATAATATATGAGATGAAGTTTTTTCATCCTTGCCTCAGAAGAGCACTCTGGCTACACTTTTTCAAAGACCTATCTGTTTGGGTTTTGAATCTTAAGTGTCGGAGGTCAGGGAATTGGTCGTCCATGGCATATTCAGTGCTCTTCTTCAACACCACAACTCAAAGGCATCTATTCTTCTGTCACTCTTATTCATTGTATAGTTCTCAGATGCATAACAAGTGATTGAAAAGACTATAGCCTAGATCAGACACGTCTTAGTCTTCAAAGTGATATCATTGTTCTTCAGTAGTGCAACTGAATTTACTAAGGAGCAAGGACCAGAGTCAATAAGGATATCAAAACTCCAAACCTGTCTACTTTCTCACCCATCTTTCTCAGAGAGTCTTGTTTTTTTCCCTGGAGGTATGCAGTGAGAAAGAAATGTAGCACTGCAGCTCCTAACCCTAGACCTGATCTTCTCTCCCGAATTCCACCCTTGGAGATTAGGAGCTCATAAAGGGGAAAAAGAAATGCAAGCATAATAATGTTCTTATGTTCAATGCCTCCTACTCCATAGACTTGACAGGTAGTGGAAAGTGATAATATCAATAGGTAGGCTTTGCAGATGTTCACTATTGTTCCTTCTTTTCTCTGTGGGCCTTTCTCTCTTCATTCCTCTTTACCCAAGGAAAAATATCCCTCTTTTCATTCATCTCTTGTGGTCACCTTCCTCAGTATCTAGATATTAAGTACTAGTCTGATATTAAGGCTTCACTCCTCAAGGTGGACCTTTTGGAAAGGACCCCAAAACAGCTATATAGCAGCATACCTCTAGACTATGGAACACTCACTCATTCCAAGCCTAGACACATTCTGAAAGTACAGACATATCCATTAGCTGAAGGATTTTGCTAGGGTTACCAAGAATTTAATCAGTCAGCCTTTCTCCATTGACGTTTTTCCTCATTTTGCATGGATAGAACTAGAGAATTTCACAACTAGAAAACGTCCCTCTTCACAGAAATGGGGTTTTTTTTAACCTACGTTTTCTATTCTTTGCTCTGATTCCCTTCTATTTCTGTGATTTGTTAAATGGGTCTGTAATAGTATTGCTGGTGTAGGGGCAGCTGAGATTGATCTTCGTTAAATTCACAAGGAGGAAGAGTCTCATTCAATACATCAGCAATACAAAGCCAATTCCCACGAGGCCAGATAAGCGTCCCCATTCCTGCACCTACTTTTACCAAGTCTGACACCAATCATCCCTCACAAGCTTCTAACTGTTCTACCACTGAAGTCTGCAATCCATTGCAATGGCCACAGAGAACACAAAGATCATAATCACAATTGTGGGGTTTATTAGAGAAGTTTAACAGTTCCCAATTCAGGTGGCAAACGGGGTACACTTCTTCAATTAGGACAGCTTCTCAGGCATGCTTGCAGTCTCTCTGATCTTTAACATAGAGGCTTTGGGACAGTGTTACAAAATTCTTTTAGTCCTGTCAGTTATAATATTTCCTTCCCACCAACCATCCAGTAAACTTAGGTGAAATTTATAAACAAAGCCAAAGGCTTTGGCGCTCTCAGGCGGCAATTCCATTTTAGCTTTGTTTCACATCACTCTTTGTTTCTCCACCACCTGTGCTGCTGCTGATGGTGGTGGTCTCTGTCTGTTTCACACTGTACTCTGTTGCTTCTTTCTTAATGGTAATGAGATTCCCATTTTCTGCCTCTGAATCTGCTTAATTTAAGTCTCATGGAATGGCAAAAGTGACCAATCCCCTCATTAGTAGTCTGTACACTCTAGGAGAGGCTATTCCTTGGAAAGAGGAGTCATGCTGGGAAAAATGGAGGATCAGCAAAAGAGAGGAAGGCCTCCAACAAGATGCACTGACACTGTGACCGTAGCAATGAGCTCAAGTGTGTCAGAGATGATGAAGACGGCATAGGGTCGCACAGGACTCAGATGTGTTGTTCACAGGTATGGGTCCTACTTTACTCGACAGCATCTAACAACAACACCCCAAAAGATTATTTGCCTAGTCCTAAACATCCATGAAGGAGCTTTAGTGGCTTAGTGCTAAAGAGCTGCACTGCAAGCCAAAGGCATGCAGTTCAAATCCACCAGCAGTTCCATAGGAGAAGGATGAATAATTTCCTCTCCTGTGATTTATTGCCTCTGAAAATCTACTGGAAGGTCAGCTATAAATCAGTTCTGACTTGAAGGTACACAACAACAACCCAGTCATATTGTGAAAGTCAAAGCCAAAGCTAGAAAAATCATTTTGATCAATTTGATGCACCATGGAGTCCAATGAGGTCTACTTCATTAAAGAGTAATGTACTGAGCGGTAAAGAAACCAGTAAAGCAATCACATTGGAGATTGTCCACCCTTCTCCCTTAGAGAATCTGGAGGATTCGAAACATATGCCTTTGGGATTATAGCACATCTTCTTCCCAAGGTCATCGAAGCTCTATAAAGAAACTCTATCTCATATTATCTTATTATATTGGCACTGTAATGGACAACAGAAGTGGAGTAATTCCCTTTTAATAACCAGACGCACAAGGTGATGTCTCAGTTGTTATTGGCTACACAGATCCTCAGACTGGCACTAAGTTCTAAGTTTTTTGTGGCATTTAGTGTAGCCCAGAAAGAGAACTCAAAGATGATAAATTGGAGGCAACTTCCTGAATTATCATCTGAACCTGATGATTCTGGTGATTTCATTTTGAGTTTCTACTGAATTGAAGGTTTACCAGTCAGTCCAAAGATGTGATTGATTCTTAAGTCATTAATAAGTAGAAGAATGAAGAGTAGGAAAGTCAGCTGTATCTAGACTCTATATCTTCAAGGACAGCCTGATTTTGGCCTTTGTCAAAGGAATGTAGGTGAATCCTCAAGAGATGAAAGAAAAGAAGGACTTAATATTGAAGTATTTTTCAAAATATGGGTGACCCCAAAGTTTATCTGTTCTTTATCCTTTACTAAACATTCTCCTGGGAACCATAAACTCAAAAGAACCAATATCTTTGGCAAAGGGCAAGAAAGATGTTTTGTTTCTTTTAGATGCTTTCACTGGTAAATGTCAAGCTTGTGTGTGTGCTTGTGGGTCACCGCAAAGGACTTGGTTTTGCTTTGCATCTCTCTCAGAGCTAGGGATTTTGAACATTTCTTCATGTGTTTGTTTCCCATCTGAATGTCTTCATTGGTGAAGTGTCTGTTCATATTCTGTGTACATTTTTCAACTGGGTTGTTTACCTTTATCTTGCTGTGGTGCTCGAGTATTTTATAAATTCTAGATATAAGCTCCTTATCTGACATGTCATTACCGAATATTTTTTTCCCAGTCAGTGGCTTCCCTTATGAGATATCATCTCACCCAGTAATAATAGCAAAATTTAACAGAACAGCAAACAAAAAATGCTGGCAAGATTGTGGAGAAACTGTAACCCTTAGTCACTGCTGGTGGGAGTGTAAAATGGTGCAACCACTAAGGAAGTCTGTATGGCACTTTCTCAAAAAGTTGCAAATAGAAATACCACTTGGCCCAGCAATTCCACTACTGGATATATACCCCAAAGAAACCATAACTGCCAACCAAGCAGACATATACACACCCATGTTTATCGTGGCTTTGTTCACAATAGCAAAGAGTTGAAAACAACCTAAGTGCCAATCAACGAACAAATGGATAGAGAAGCTCTGGTATATTCACATAAATGAAATACTATGCTGCATTGAAAAATAAGGAACTCATGAAATATTATACAAAATGGGTGACCTTGAAGGACATTATGCTGAATGAAATATTTCAGTCACAAAAGGACAAATACTGCATAGTGCCACTCTTGTAAAAAGGACTGACATCGGTGTTGGGGGGAGACTGAGAAAGAAGGGATAAATTATATATATTGCATTCAAACAGATGAGGGAGATAACTGTTTAAAAGAGATATATGATTAGGTATTATTGTCATGACACGTGTCCAGAATGAAGGCTGCATAGTGGTGTGGACTTGGGGAGAGGGATTGTATAACAATGAAAGAATTTTTCTTTTACTTTTCAAAGAGAAGGACGAACTGAGAGGGGAGGGGTGGGAAGGAAAAAAGTACGACAATGAATAAACAGAAATCCAAAGTCTGTAAATTTTCATTGTTGCTGTTGTTGTTGTTGTTGTTATGTGCCATCGAGTCACTTGCGACTCATAGCGACCCTATGTACAACAGCTCTAAACTCTGTCCTGTGCCAATCTTATTGCCTCCGACACACTCATCCCGATTGCCCCAGTCACTGAATCAATCCATCTCCCAGAGGGCCTTCCCCTCCTGCGCCTGCCCTCCACCATCCCAAGCATGATGTCCCTCTCCAAGGACCGGTCCCTCCTTACAACATGACCAAATTATGTCAGATGAAGCCTCAGAATCCTTGCCTCCAAGCAGCAGCCCAGTTCAACCCTCTCCAGGATGAATCTGTTTGTTCTCTTAGCGGTCCATGGCACCTTCAGCACTCTTCTCCAACACCAAAGCTCAAAAGCATCAATTCTCCTTCTATCCTCCTTGGTCATTGTGCAGCTCTCTGATATATAGCAAGTGATTGCAAAGACTATGGCCTGTACCAGACACACCTTTGTCTCCAGAGACACACCGTTGTTCTTGAGTACTTTAGAAAGGTCCCTAACAGCAGACTTTCCCATGGCAATACGTCTTCTAATTTCCTGGCTGCTGGTGCCAAGAGTGTTGATTGTGGAGCCAAGCAAACTAAAGCTGTGAACAATCTCAATCTCTTCACCATCCATCCTGATGCTGCCAATTTGTCCAGTGGTGAGAATCTTTGTCTTCTTGACATTGAGCCTCAATCCATATTGAAGGCTGCAGTCCCTGACCCTCAACAGCAAGTGCTTCAGGTCCTCCTCAGTTTCAGCAGGCAGGGTTGTGTCATCTGCATAACCCAGATTGTTTATGGATCTTCCACCAATTAAAATTATTAATAATAATTTTAAAAGAGAAAAAAAAATGAAAAGGACTTTTTTGTGTGACAGCATAAGTTCTCTATCCAGTTCCTTCTCACTACAACCAGTCAAAGCCTTCATGAAACACTGGAAAGACTTCAGGTATAGGCAAGTGAAATCTATTAGATAGGTCATGTTCTTAGAAGGCCAGTGAAGAGAAAAGCTTTGGTCAGGAACAATGATAATGGGTAATGAAAAGAATCAAAGAGGCCCATTCTATGGTTAATTGAGAAAGAGAAAGATAGGAAATGGCTTGGTTCTGAAAATGTCCTTAAAGTTTAAGCTCTTAAACTGTTATTGTTGTTGTTTTTAGGTGTGTTAGGTGCCATCAAGTCCAGTATAACTCATAGCAACTCTATAAACAGCAGATCTGAACTCTGCCTATCCTGTGCCATCCACATCATCTCTGATTCACTAGAGTCCACGTTCAAGTCACTGTGTCCGTCTCTCATTGAAGGTCTTCCTCTCCTTAGCCGACCTTTTGTCTTTCCAAGCATGATGTCCTTTTCCAAGAAATAACCTTACCTAGCTACATATCCAAAGTATGGAAGAAGAAGCTTCACCATCTTTGCCTTCAAGTAGCACTCTGGCTGCCCTTTTTCCAAGTTTGTTCTTTGGCAGTCCATAGGATATTCGGTACTTTCATAGTTAAAAAGGCAATTTCGAGATCCATCCCGAAGTAGTTGTGTGTGATAGGATACTTACTATCCATATGCATACTAGGAATACCTGTTAATATGACTATTAGTCAAATAAATGCACAACAATTAAAGCCAAAGAGGAGGTTGAGGATTTCTACCCACGTTTGCAGTCTGAAATTGACATACATTAATAATTATTGGTGACTGAATCCCAAAAGTTGGAAACAATGAAGAAAGAATTGTAGTAGGAAAGTATGGATTTGGTGACAGAAATGAGGCTGGTGATTGAATGATCAAATGTGCTCAATTATTTCTCTATAGAAAATACCTTTTTTCAAAAACTCAAAAGCAACTTGATATATGGATCTCACCTGATGGACTACACAGAAATCAAACTGACATATTTGTAGAAAGGATTGTTGAAAATGCACAGTACTACAGTTAACAGTTTTAGTTTACTTGGCTCCACAGTCAACACTCTTGGTAAGAGCAGCCAGGAAATCAAGAGACGAATTGCATTGGGAATGTCAGCTATGAGGGACCTCTCCAGAGTACTGAAGAGCAGTGACGTCAGGCTGGAGACTAAAGTGAGCCTGATCCAAGGTATAGTCTTCACAATTATGTGCTATGCATCAGAGGGTTAGACAGTGAATAGAGATGATAAAAAGAGAATTGATGCCTTTGAGTTGCAGTGCGGGAAAAGAGTGAATATACAAGGGACTGCTAGGAGAACAAACAGGTTTGTCCTGGAGAAGGTGAAGCCTGAATGCTCCTTGGAGTCAAGGATTCTGAAGCTTCGTCTGACATACTTTGGGCATGTTGCAAAGAGACTGGTCCTTGGAGAGGGACATCATGTTTGGAAGAGGGCGGCACAGGAGAGGAAGACCTTCGATGAGATCAATTCTGTGAGTGGAGTGGTGGGAATGAGTGTGTTTGAGATGGCTAGATTAGCACAGGATAGAATGGCACTTAGGGCTCTTGTACATAGAGTCACTATGAGTCGCAAGCGACACGATGGCACATAGAAATAATAACAACACATCTGCAGTCAAAACCAGAACAGGTGCTGACTGTGGAACAGACAATGAGTTGCTCCTGTGCAAATTTAAATTGAAGCTGAAGAAAATTAAAACTAGTTCACAGGCACCAACATATGGCCTTGAATCTATCCCAATTGAATTTAAGAATCATGTCAAGAGCAAGTTTGAGGCATTGAATACCAATGATTGAAGACCAGAGGAACTGTGGAAGGACACCAGAGATATCATCCATGAAGAGATAAGAGTCTATACAAAAAAGAATGCGAAAGAAAAAAAGCTAATTGGATGTCAGAAAAGACTGACAATTCAATGTGGTGAAAATTGTATTAGAGCATCGAGAATCCAAATGCCAAGTCAAAAAGATTAAGAAAAGTTTTCAAATGACAGATCGAGAAGATAAAGCAAAATATTATAAGGAGATGTGCAGAGAACGGGAGTCAGAGAACAAAAACAGAAGAACTCATCCAACATTTCTCAAATTAAAAACTGAAAAAGCAAATTCATGCCTCGAGTAGCAATGCTGAAAGATGCTGTTTGGAAAACTCTTGAAAGATTCAGGAAGCATCAAAAGACAAGGAATACCCAGAATCATTAAACCAAAAAGAATTCATTGACAACAACAACAAAAAATTCAGAAAGTATCATATAAATAAGAGCAAATGGTAATGAAGGATGTAGTATAAGCTGCACTGAAGGCACTGGCAAAAAATAAGGTCAAAGAATCGATGGCATATCAGTTGATATGTTTCAACTAACAAATGGAGCCCTGGATGTGCTCACTACTTCATGCAGGAAATTTGGAGAACAGCTGCCTGACTAACTGACAGGGGGAAATTGTATTTGTGGAAGTTATCAAACAATATAATTAATATCACTTGCAAGCAAAACATTACTGAAGATCACACAAAACTAGCTAGAATAGTACCTTGACAGAGAATTGTCAAAAGTTCAAGCTGGATTTAGAGGTGTCTGTAGCACCAGGAACATCATTGCTGATGTCAGATGGATCCTGGTTGAAAGCAGAAAATACCAAAAGACTGACTGTGTTTTATTTACTATGCAAAGGCATACAACTGTGTGTATCATAACAAACTATGGTTAACACTGAAAAGAATGAGAATTCCAGAACACTGAATTGTGTTTGTGAGAAATCTATACCTAGAACAAAAAACTGTTGTCTGCATGGAGCAAGGGAACATTGCGTGATTTAAAACCAGGAAGGGTGTGTGTCAGGATTGCTTATTGTTGTTGTTGTTGTTGTTGTTGTTGTTATGTGCCATCGTCCACGACCATAATGACCCTGGGTACAGCAGTTCTGAACCTTGCCTTGTCCTAAGCCATTCTCACTAATTCTGACACACCAACCCACATTGCCCCAGTTATTGTATCAATCCATCTTATCCGGGGTCTTCCTCTCCTGTGCTGTCCCTCCACCCTTCCAAATATGATGTCCTTCTCCAAGGACTGCTCTCTTCTGGTCACTTGCTAAAAGTATGTGAGTTGAAGCTTCAAAATCCTAACTGCCAAGGAAAAACTTGGTTTCACTCTCTCCAAGATAGAACTATTTGTTTTCTTGGCAGTCCGTGGTATACGTTCAAGACTCTTCTCTAGCTCCACAACCCAAAGGCATCAATTCTTCTTTTGTCATCCTTAGTCATTGTCCAGCTCTCTGATGCATAGTAAGTAATTGCAAAGACCACAGCCTGGATTAGGCACAGCTTAGTCTCTAGACTACTATCATTGTTTTTCTGTACTCTGGAGAGGTCCCTGACAGCAGATTTTCCCAATGTAATTCATCTTTTGATTTCCTGACTGCTGGTGCTAAGACTCTTGATTGTGTACCTGGGCAAGCTGTAATTGTTAACAACCTTAATCTCTTCTCCAACTTCATGGTGCTGCCAATTGGCCCAGCAGTGAGAATCTTTGTCTTCTTGCTGTTGAGCTTCAATTCATACTGCATCAAGCACTTCAGGTCTTCTCCAGTTTCAGCAAGTAAAGTTGTGTCATCTGCATAATGCAGGTTGTTGATGAGTCTTCCTCCAATCCTGATGCCACAATCCTCCTCATAAAGCCCTGCTTCCTGAATAAAGGTATGGAGACAGTGTGCATCCCTGACACACTACTTTGATTTTGAACCATCCAGTGTTTTCCTGCTCTGTTCAAGCACTGCTTCCTACTTTCTCCATAATCTATTCAATCTGTTTGTTAAGCAAATAATTCATGGAGCTGGACTCTTTGAAGAGTTAAACTAAAGGGGACCAATAGTCCTCGGGGCTTTTGTCTTCATCATTCCCCCACATAGTTTCATTGTTCCATTCTCACCCCTCAATACAACTTAGAAAAGGCAAACTCTTTCTCTATAAGAACTGCTAATACCATGGACCCGACAAAGATACCTACTTTCTCTCCACGGAAAGTAATGAGGATATGACGAGAAGGACTCTCAAATTCCACTCCTTGGACATAAGATAAATTTCTTGCACTTAATATGGGAATCTGAAATACAGCTTTCCTTTGAAATTTTATTATCATTGTTTTCTACAGCTCAGGTGACTTAGTGGGTAAGGGCCTGTACTGCCAACCTAAAGGCAGGTGGTTCGAATTCACCAGCTGTTCCATGGAAGAAAGGTGGGCAAGCTCATCTCATGTGATCTGCAACCTCTGAGAACACACTGGAGGGTCAGCTATGAGTTGGTTCTGATTCAATGGCAAATGATAACAATCTAATTGATATATTACCACAGAATTAAACAAAAATGCCTAGACCAAAGACCAACACCCTTAGACAAACAGGCAGCATCGTAATTGATGGGGGAAAAGACTGACATTGTGAATGATTACATCTTCCTTGGATCTACAATCAACACCAAACAGTAGTTAATAAATCAAATCAAGTTGCACTAGGAAAATCTGGTGACAATACCTCTCCAAAATGCTAACAAACAACATGAAACCATATTCATTTGCATAAATTTTGTTTGTATACATGCACATAATTGCATTCATATATTGTACCTTACAATGCTATCTTAAAAAGATATTAAGAAACATAGTTACAGTCATAAAAGTAAAGAACAGTAATAGGTATTTTTAAAGAGTAAAGTGTGTGGAAAAAATATCATGCTGGGAAAGCCGGCGAAGGAGAAGACCCTCAGCAAGATGAATTAACGCAGTGGCTTAGCAAAGGGCTTGAGTATATCAGAGGTCACGAGACGGTGCAGGATAGGAGAGGGCTCAGATCTGTGGTGCATCAGGTCTCTCTGAGGTGTAGTTGACTTGATAGTGCTAATAACAACAACAACAACAACAACAACGAAGAGTTGCATTTCCGGTACATAATTTCAGGTTAAATAATGAGTCCCGACTAGTGTAAATAGTTAATTCAATGCTTCTAAAAAAGTTCAAGTCTGCCCAGATGCACCTCAGAAGAAAGGACTGGCTATCTACATCCAAAAATTGGAACACGGTTCTACTCTGACATTCGCAGGGTCTCTTGAGTCAAAAGACCTCAACAATAACTGGTTAATGGAGAAGCAAGGAGAGAAAGGACATGTAGCATGGCTGCTATCCTCAGCAATAACCTATTAGCAGAGGAAAAAGAGAAACATAAAAGAAAATTTAAGGAAGAATGACTGTGAAGCAAGCATCTAATTGGCCACTTGACATCTCACAAAGGGCCACTGCAGTCGAAGGAACATACTTGTGTACACAAAGGACATATGGTCATGATGTGGGAACCACAGGCTTCCGGTAATCTTGACCATCCTTGGATTTAATTATCTATATTCAGGATAGTATAAAATACTGATACCTATAACATAAATCACTCCACTGAAATTGACAGAAATATAAGCTTTATTATAGTAGAGAGAAAAAAAGACCTCTTTTTTTTTTTACATAGTCAAGGTTTTACAGCACATCCTAAACAAGATAGCTGTACAATTTACATGTGTAATTCTTGCTAAGGGTATTATCTTATACAGCCTAAAGTAAAATTGAAAGCAGAAGCACAGTGAGTTTTTGAAGTATTTATCTTATGTTTCCAACTGAAGAGATAAATTTAATAGTTTTTTCTCAGGTAACTAAACTTTGCTGTCTAGTTTAATTTTTTATGACTTTAATTTGCCTTTCAGGTTGGTTTCTGTGCAAAGTTCCATAACTGCTTTAAAATATGTGCTTTATTAAGACAGGAAGACCATGAATGCAGTAATATTTTCTCCTTATTACACAATACCAGGAGAGAGAAAGAGACTTCAAACACTTTAGATATCCAAAGCAGAGAAAGTCAGACCACATACCTCTATATTTTCATAGCTCTGGAAATAATTGAGAGACAACAAGAACTTAATTCCTTTATCCTAAAATCCTTTGGTTTTGAAGTTGAATGTATTGTATTTTACTTCCAAAGAAAATAGTCACCTTTTATTTAAGAACCTGTTCATTGATTGGATATCCATGTTTCTCCAGAGGAACATCTGGTGGATTCAACCGCCAGAGAAAAGCCTTTGGGAAGGCATCAAAACTCTCCACTATGCCATCAGAGTTCCCTTTACTCGACATTGTTGTTGTTGCTGCTGTTGTTGTTGTTGTTGTTGTTTTTAGGTGCAATAGAGTTGGCTCCGGCTCCTAGTGACCCTATAAACAACAGATCTGAACCCTGCCCTTTCCTGTACCATCCTTATGATCTCTGATACACTAAAGGTCATTGGCAGTCACTGTGCCAATCCATCTTGTTGAAGGTCTTTCTCTCTTTCTCTACCTTCCACCTTTCCCAGCATGAGTTCTTTTGCCAAGGACTGGGTCAGCTATGGTTTGGTTCTGACTCAATGGTACAAAACAACCAAATCTAAAATATGCACAAATAATGGATTTCTCAATTTGACTGTATAAGGATTTTTTTTAAATCTGAATGTCCCAATGTGTCACAGCAAGAACAAGAAGAACAAGTAAAGACATGAACTTAACAGGCAAATATCTTTTCAAACAAAAAGTCAAGAAAGACACTAAGAGAAAAGCAAAGGGCATGAGGTAAACTGACTAGTCTAGGCAGTTTAGGATCTTCAAAGCCCTGAGGAAAGATACATAGATCAACTTTTGTGGGTCAAGAATCAATCTCTTCACCAGCTGGGTAGCCTTGAGCCCTCTCTGCTCAGGCATCCAGTGTTTGTGATCAGCTTCTGAACCTGAGTGTCATTTGTGGCAAGAACACGATTTGGTTCCTAACTCTTTTTGCCCAATTTGCAGAAATATTTCACAAAGAGGAACTGACTGGGTTTTTTTAGGGTCACTCAGCCTAAAACTCATACGACAGTCATGATTCGTCATTTAGAGGAGCAGCAGCTGGTGCTCCTCCCCAGTGAAGCCTTCTCCAGGAGTGCTGTCAACTACAATGGGGAAACAGCAATGGAGACCACTCCGACCTGAGCCACTTGTCCAAGTAGCTAAAAAGCTATATAAAAAAGGCAGACCTTCTCAATTAAAACTGCAAAGTGAAGCAAAATATTTCACTTTACCTTTTAAAGTAGCAAAGACTCTACAGTCAGTATATTTTACAAAGATAAAGCAAACAACATCACTGTCTTAGCTTACGATGAAGTAGTTCCATGATAGAATTCTCATTTTCTTTTTTTTTTATTTTTATTTTTGTGTGAGTGTACCGTCAAATCAGATCTGACTGGTACAGGAGGAGATTGTCCCTCCTTTCCCGGCAGAGCATCTGGTGGATTCGAACCGTACACCTCTAGGATTGTAGTTGCAGCTCCTTGCCACTAGGCCACCAGAGCTCCCCGAATTCTCATTTTCTATGCAAGAGACCAGTCAATGCACCTCATGTGCTGCTGCTACCACCATTCATCTGTCAGCTGAATGCTACAATAATGCTTAACAGATTTCAGCTGAGCTTCCAGATTAAGATGAGGAAGAAAGATCTGGTGATGTACTTCCAAATAGCAGTCAATGAAAATTCTAGGTCTCACTGTAGTCCTCCCCACAACTGATCATGACAATGGTGCAGGAACCATCAGCATTTATTCAGCTTTTATGAGGCCATCATGTACCAAAGACTGACTCAAGAAATCAAAGATATATTACTGCACTGGGAAAATGTGCTGCCAAGGACCTTTTGAAATTCCTAAAAAGCAAAGATGTCTGTTTAAAGATTAAGTTGTGCCTGGTTTAAGTGATAGCATTTTCATTTATTTCATATGCTTTTGAAAACTGGACAATAAATAAGGAAAATTGAAGACATTTCAGTTCCTTTGAGTTGTATTGGCAAAGTGTCCTGAATATACAGTAGACTGCTAAAAGAACAACGAAATCTGTAAGAAGTCAAAATTAGAGCACTCCTTAAAAGCAAAATTTGTCAAAGTTTATCCCATACATTTGGGGCATATTGTCTATCTGGAAGGGTGATATCATGCTTGGATAACTCATACCAGGAAAAGAAGAAGACCTCAACAGCATGGATGAATACAGTGGGAATAACAACATGCTTAAGAACAGCAAAGGCTGTGAGGATGGCACAAGATCAGGCAAGGTTTTGATCTTTTGTACATAATGAAGTCATTATAAGCCAAAGTTGACTCAGTAGCACCTAGTAGCAACAAGAACAAAAAAGTAGGTTGTTTGAGGGTATTTGAAGAAATTAATGGAAATAAATATAGCTAGGTTATATTGGGTCTTTATAGAAGCAAATACTAAGACAGAAATAAATACCCAAGCGTTTTTACTACAAGCTTTTGAACTGACTCTTCCTGGAATAGACATGACTGACAAAGCAAAACCAGAAGAAATCCAAATTTATAAATGTGGGTGAACTAGAACAGGAAAACTGATGATGTTATAGAAACTCAGTCTCTGTCTTAGAAAATCAGGGCAGAGTATGCATTGCAAAGCAACCAAAGCTCTGGACCAGAAGAGTCTGAAACAAAAAATGTCCTACTCAGGCCTTTCCTCCATATTTCCTTTCAGGAGGGAGGTCCATAC
>NW_006399849.1:2082927-2084248 GCF_000299155.1 Elephantulus edwardii | reverse complement strand
ATCGGATGAAAGAGTTTATCCTCAGCCATGTGACCTATATAAAAAGCCTGGCCAAATTCCACTTTGCTTGTTTTGGGTCTGGCTGTTCGTCCTGTGTGCTCTGGTCCTAGGATGGTGATAACCAGTTCTAGAACCACTACCAGCGTATCTTGAGATTTGACAGTATTTGAGGCTACTGAGTCAGCTGACTTGTGTTCATCAAACCTTGGAACTACATGAGATTCACTGCCCGGATAACCTCTGATCCACCGACTTGGGGCCCTGCAGCCCCTACAACCACGCATTCAAGTCAGCAGAAACCGGGTCTCGCAAATTGAGTCTCTGAGAAATCTTGCCAACCATGGCTTTCAATCTCAGGAGATCCTCTCGACGTCAACCAGCAAGGCATGATCCCAGATCAGAAAATCAGGAGGTTGAACCCTCCCCAGGAGGGTTAGTAGTGGAGAGAGTCTCTCTGAATCCCAGAACGCAGCAACTCCAGTAGACATATTGCAGTACAGCAATACGTCAAATTTAAAATAGAACTTTCGACGATACTGGAAGTTCTTTCACATGTGGCTGCAGCCAGAGAATCACAGCAAGGAAGAAATGATTTCCCTCCTAGTTCTGGAGCAATTTATGAGGGAAGGGCACTGCCAAGACAGGCCTGCTTTGAGGGAGAAATGGAATTCAAATGGTAGAAACATGAGCAAATTCATGGAAGACCTAAACAATCATCTCTCACAGCCAGCTGGTTATGTCCGCGTCAGGATGCAGGGACAGGAACTCTGGTTTTCAGAAGATGCAACTTTGGATGATGTTATTGCTGCCTTCAAAAATCAACAATCTGCAGAGACTCCAAGAGATAATAACTCAGGGATTCCCTTGCAGACTCCTGAAGATCTTCCTGCACAAACAGGACAAGGAGAATATGATGATGACAATGGTGCAGTTTCTCATCTGACAACCCAAGAAAACAACAGTACCAGTACAGACAACCAAGAACTTGTTCTACATATAATCCCAGAAGAAAGCTTGCCCACACCTGAAGTGGGAGGTCCTGTTGCAGACAATCCAGAAGATGCCAGAAGAGCTGATGCAGGTACCCACACAACTCTAGAATGGCCTCTAGGAGAAGGCCTTCAAGATACTAACATAAAAGTTGAAAATGAAAGTTGTTCAAGTCAGGAAGTTGACTCAGCAACTCCTGAGCCTCCCTCTGCTCACCAGACTAATCAGGGACAACCCTCACCTGGGGAACACAAAAAAAGAGTTCCAAAATCCTCAAAACCACTCAAATGTGAGGAATGCCTCAGGGTCTTCACATATCCCTCTCAGTTAA
>NW_006399849.1:2066359-2080992 GCF_000299155.1 Elephantulus edwardii | reverse complement strand
CCAAGATAAAACTGTTCTCTTGACAGTCCATGGTATGTTCAATACTCCTCCAGCACAACTCAAAGGCATCAATTCTTCTTCTATTATCATTGGTCATTGTCCAGCTCTCTGATACATAACAAGTAACTGTGAAGACCATGGCCTGCATCTGGCATACCATAGTCTCAAGATTGACATCATTGTTCTTCAGCACTTTTGAGTGATCCCTGACAGCAGTCTTCCCTAGAGCACTGCGTCTTTTGAGCTTCTGACTTCTGGTGCCAAGAGTGGGCAAGTTGAAATAATTAACAACCTCAATCTCTTATCCATCTATCATGGTGCTGTCAGCTGGCCCAATTGTGAGAATCTTTGTCTTCTTTGTGTTGAGCTTCAGTGCATACTAAAGACTACAGTCTTTGACCTTTTGCAGCAAACACTTTAGGTCTACCTTAGTTTATGCAAGCAAAGTTTGGTCATCTGCCTAATGTAGGTAGTTGACGAGTCTTCTTCCAATCCTGATGCCGCATTCCTCCATGACATCCAGCCTCTCAAATTATCTGTTCCACATACAGATTTAAAAGGACGCATCCCTGAGGCACTCTTTTCCTGATTTTGAACCAGGCAGTGTTTCCTCCCTCTGTTCTAAGGATTGCATCCTGGTCCAAGTACAGCATTAGCACAATCAAGTGTTCTGAGATTCTCATTCTTCTCAAGGTTAGCCACAATTTTTTGTGATCCACACAGTCAAATCCCTTCGCATAACTAGTGAAACACAGACATTGCTCTGGTACTCTTTGCTCTCAGGCAAGATCCATCTGACGTTACTATTATGTCTCTTGTGCCACGGCCTCTTCTAAACTTGGCCTGTATTTTTGATAGTTCTCTGTTGATGTATTGTTCCAATCATTTTTTAATAATCTTCAGCAGGATTTTGCTTGCATGTAATATCACTGATATTGTTCGATATTTTCCACACTGTTGGGTCACCCTTTTTTGGAATGGGAACAAATATGGATCGCTTCCAGTCACTTGGCCAGGTAGTTGTCCTCCAGATTTCTTGGCATAACTTGTGAGCATATCCAGGGCAGCAACTGTTTGTCACTTGGTATTAAATCAATTCCTGGGGCCTTTTTCTTTGCCAAATCCTTCAGAGCAGCTTAAACTTCCTCCTTCATCACCAGTCCTCTTTTTTTCTTTTCATTATTGTGCAATTATCTCCCTCCCCCGAGTCCTTTTTGCAAACAAAGGTCTTTTGAAGCCAGTTTTCCCATTGCATTAGGCCATTTTATTTCTTTTTTTTCTTCATTTTATACTGATTTACTTACAAAGTTTGTATACATTGTTTTTCACCTTTTCAGATCTTTCCCATTTCCTTTACCCACCGCTCCCTCTACCTATCAAATTGTACAACCCTATGATTACCCCCACAACCACCTCACCCATCCTCACCCCTCTACTTCCCCCACGCCCTCTTGGATCCTCATAAACTTTCTACAATAATGGTCTTACACAGTATTTGTCCTTACAGGACTAAGTTGGTTCACTTAGCATAATGCTTTCCAGTCCCTCCCAAGATAGGAAGCAATTTACAAAATTACTGCTCCTGCCTGCTGCATAGTGTTCCATCATGTGAATGTACTATAATTTCTCAATCCATTTGATTGTAGTTAGACATTTGAGCTGTTTCCATGTTCTTGCAATCCATCACCATTCCTCTTGATCATATGCTTTTCCATAAAATTCTTCTGCATCAACCAATTCTTTTTGGTAGAGTGAATTTGTGTACTTCTTCCATCTTCTTTTAATGCTTCCTGGATCATTCAACATACTGCCCATAGCATCCTTAAGTACTGCAACTCGAGGCTTGAATTTGTTCAGTTTTTTCAGCTTAAGAAATGCTGAACAAGTTCGGCCCTTTTGGTTTTCTGACTCCAGCTCTTTGCACATTTCATTGCAATACTTTGCTTTGAAGTTCCGTTTTATTAGGGGAAATATTTGAATACGAGGAAATAAGGAGAGAATCAAAGGGTCTGAGAGAGCCATCACACTGCAATGTAATTCAGGACATAGAAGAAAATTGTGACAGAAGACGGGTGCAAACATCTAAGACCATCTAGGAGGTCTTCAAGCCAAAATCTGTCCTAGAGAGCTCCAACATCCAGCGAACAAAACTGCTTTGGTAGTCTTGTCAGGCTTAGCTATCAACTGAGAGCAGTTATGAGAAGATTGGTTGTTGTTGTTGTTGTTGTTGTTAAGTGCCATCCAGCTGGCTCAAACTTATAGCCACACGTCATACAACAGCACTATACCCTGCCTAACCTGACTCCATCCTCACAATGGTTGCTCTGCTTTGGTCTATTGTTGCAACTATTGTGTAAATCTCTCTTTTTGAAGGTTTTCCTCTTTGTCACTGACCTTCTAGTTTATCAAGCCTGACGGCATTCTCCAGAGATTAAGCTCTCTTGATAACATGCTGAAAGAATATGAGACAAAGTCTTACCTCCCTTGCTTCTGAGCAACATCCTGGCTTCACTTTGTCTGCAAGTATGTATGTTCTTTTGAAAAGCCATAAAATGTTCATAATTCTTTATAATATGTTCATAACACTACAGTTCAAAGGCATAAATTCTTCTGCAATATTTCATATGCATTGTTCAGTTTACATGTTTATGTGAAAAAATCGAAAATACTATGGCTTGGGTCAGGTGCACTTTAATATTCAAAGTGATATCCTTGCTCTTTAGCACTAGAAAGAGATCCTTGACAACAGTAATATGTTGTCTATAGTAATATGTTATTTGGTTTATTTCTTTTTTCTTTTTTTTTTTTTAACTGCTGCTTGCTTGCTTGGGAATTAATTGTGGATCCAAATAAAATTAAATTTTTTACTTTTTAATCTTCTCCATTCACCATGAAGATTATCTACTTGTAAAGATTTTTGTTTTCTTTAACTTCAAGTGTGGTCCATACTGAAGGTGATAGATAGTCTTTGAGCTCATCAGTAAGTGCATCAAGTCTTCATTTTCTACAGGCAGGTTGAATAGTGCAGGTTGATGAGTCTGCCTCCAATCCCGATGCTGCACTGTTCTTTGCATAGGCTAGCTTCTTAAATTATTTGCTCAACATACAGATTAAATATTGTTGTTATGTACTATTGAGTCAGAACCGACTCCTAACTATCCCTCCAGCAGGGTTTCTGAGGCTTTAAATCACATGGGAGGAGACAGCCTATCTTTCTTTCTTCTACAGAGTTGCTTTTGTATTCAAACTACCTGCCTTTGGGTTGGCAGCACAACTCCTTACTACTAAGCCATCAAAGCGCCCTTACAGACTGAATATAGATGGTGAAATAGTACAACTCTAATGCATATCTTTTTTCTTTTAAATCATGTAGTATTTATTTGTTCTGTTAGAACAGTTGCTTCTTGGTCTATGTACAGCTTCTTTGTAAGCACAATTAAGTGTTCTGAAAATCCCATTCTTCACAATGTTATCCATAGTGTGCTATAATCCACACAAATGTCTTTGCATATTCAGCAATGTTGTTGTTGTCGTTAAGTGCTGTCGAGTAGTAGGCAACTCATAGCGACCCTATGAATGAAAGTCCTCAACACTTGTGTGTCTTTGATTCTTTCTCCAGGTTCATAGGGTTTCCAGAGGCAAGCTCTTACAGAAGTGGATGCCACTCCTGCTTCCAAGCTTGTTTTAATCGGGAGCTCCACCAAACTCTGTCCACCATGGGTAACCGTTAATGCATTTGACACATATTCAGCATACACAGGTAAATATTTTTCTAATATTCTCTAGTTTTCAGTCAAGATCTTACATTCTCCCTTTTCAGCTATGTCAATAGCATTTCAAAGGTCAGAAAGTTCATCCATGGTGGAAATGTTTCAGTGAGGTTTCCAGACTATGATAGATTAGGAAATTGTTTGACTACTTCTGAAATAATAGGTTAATTAAAACCCTATAAATGGTCTTGGCACAACTGTAGGGAAAGATTTCAAAGCAACAGTTGAGAATCCTTTATCAATATGCTCTGAGTCTGGAAAACCGCATGGTGTATTCCTATAGCTACCACAGTCACTTTTTGGAAAACAAATTCATCAATATTGATAAAGCTATCTAAAAATTCACTTCATTCCTTTATCCAGTATTTCTACTTCTTAAGATTTTGTCCTAAAGAAATACTCCGAAATGAGAAAAAGAACTTTATTGACAAAGTTTTTATTAAGAGGATTTATAATAGCAAGAAATCAGATTTTAAATATTACTTCCAATTAATCATAGCAATCTTCTGTTCATTCATGTCACTCTTTTATATGAACCACCTGGCTCCTGTAGGAATTTGAGTTAACTCTATTGCAGTGATAAAAATTATTTTTAAAAGAAAGCCATTTTTTTAGAAGACCTTAATCCCGCTAAATTTGCATATAACTTAACAGACAAAATGCTTTCTATCTTAGTCTGTAAAAGGACTGTGCAAATGTAAAATCTCTTCATACTGTACACTTGGGATTAAAGTGCCTCATGCACTTCACTGGATTTATTTGTAATTCAATAAAGAAGGAAAAGAAGAAATCAAAGAATGCAAGAGCTTAAAGTTAGAGACTTTTAAACTCTGGTGCTACAATCCTTGTTCATGATTTAACACACATTTAAATGTGACTTATCTGTTCACCTGACATAAGAATCAGCTTCAAGTTTGATGAAGGGCGAGGAAAACAAGAATGCTACTGTTACTTGTATCACTAAAGCCTGACACCTCTCTCTCTCTCTCTCTCTCTCTCTCTCTCTCCTTTTAGGTTTATTTTCTCCTTAGTTTTGTCAGTCTCGCTGCTGTTGTTAAGTGCCATGGATTCAGTACGACTCATAGCAATCATATTAACAACAAATCTGAACCCTGTCCTACCCTGTGCCTTCCTCATGTTGTTGGTAAGTGCTGTTGAGTTGAATACAACTCATACACTATCCTTAGTGTTGCTCATTACATATCTAAATATCAGCCTAAATCATGTGTGGTAGTCCTCTGCTTTCTTTATCATTTAAAAAGAAATTCAGAAAGTACTTGGGTAATCTCACTAGATATTTTCTCCAATAAATATAAACATAAGCTAAATCTTACTTACTATTTAAATAAAAGCTACAATCTGTCATTTCATTGATGCATAACATCTGTCTCAGATGCCAAAATCAATTTGAATTTAAATGAGAACAAAATTTCATTGTAGATAATATGTGTGTCTATATATAGGCTAGTGCCTTGGAAGAATCAGGCTGGGAAAGGTAGAGAGGATCAGCAAAAGAGAGAGTGACCCTCAACAAGATGGACTGACTTGTTGGTATGTGCCGTCCAGTAGACTACAATTCATAGCAACCTTATGAACCTTGCCCTATCCTGAGCCAACCTCAGTGTCTCTGACACCTAATCCTATTGCCACTGTCACTGGGTCAATCTATCTCATCCAGGGTCTTCCTCTCTGCACTGACCCTCCACGCTTCCAAGCCTGATTTCCTTCTCCAAGGAGACTGGTCCTTCCTGACAACATGCCCAAAATACTTAAGACAGATTGGATTCCAAGCTGCATCCCATGAAGGTTTAATTCCTCATTCCAAAGAACAACCCACCAACACTGGAAGGAAACTACAGAAAACTGCCGTGGAAGCCTGTTTGAAAAAGGAGCCAAGCTTTAGACCCACTGCTAAGGAGTTACTGAAACACAAGTTTATATTATGCAATGCAAAGATCTTTTACCTGAGCTCAATTGCTGGTACAAGCAATGAAAGGCTGAGCAGAGCCATGATGGCTACAGCTCTGAAGACTCTGATGTGGAAACAGATGGCCAAGCATACAGAGACACTGACTCTGGAGACTGGATCTTCACAACCTGAGAAAAAGACCCAAAGAATCTTGAGAATGGAACTCTTCAGATTTAGGAAGCAATAAGGTAAAAGACACCCCAAAGAGGCCTTTTCTCAGTGTTTATCTACAATTATTTCTTCTTTGTATGCAGAGTTCAAAGAGTAGAGCCACACAAGCAAAGGTAACATGGGGAGCCCATAGAGGAACTTTGAGTAGCCCTCAGCCTAGTGGAAGAGGCATGCCCCGGAATTTCCAACACCATGGGGACCCAGTTCATACAGCGGCTCCAGAAATATTTCCTAAGTGATAGAGGAACCTCATCCTGTTGAAATTCCTATGGCATTTGGGTTTTGTCTTTTCCCCTTTTCTTTTTTCTTTTCCTTATCTTCCTCCTTTTTAAAAGACAACAAGAGCCCTTTGCTGGCTCTGAGAAGAGGTGTGCAACTGCAGGGGTCCCAGAGCCAGGGGGCTCATTCAGGGACCCACAGTCCTCTCTGTGCCACAGGAAGATGATGCCTCTCTGACGGGGTGGATCACTGCAAGCGATCAGTTTATCATTTTATTTTTTATTTTTATTATACAGCACATATTCAAGGGACAGCACATATTCAAAAAAAACAAGAAACAAAGCCTGAAATGTATATTTGGGATTATGATAAGGCCACTGAAGAAATGAAGCCTCAGGTATCCTGTTTTAATAACTCCCCTGGGAGATGGAGAATTGCTCTGGTGGCTTGGTATACAGGTTTGTATAAAGTGTCATTATTACAGAAACCTTTTTGGTGTGCATAGAGATTCACTGTGGACAAATTGGTCAAGTGCTTCTGTAGAGAATATCAGCTGAGTAAATATTTGACAGGAAAAAAAAAACCCAAAACCTTGCCTCCAAGGAGTAACCAGATTTCACCCTCTCCAGAACAAACCTGTTTGTTTTCTTGGCAGTTCATGATATGTTTAATACTCTTCTCCAGCAGTACAGCTGAAAGGCATAGATTGTTTTGTCATCTTTATTCACTGTCCAGCTCTCAGATGCAAAGCAAATAATTGAGAAGATCGTGGAATATATCAGGTGTACCTTAGTCTCTAGACTGACACTCTTGCTCTTTAGCACTTTAAAGAGGTTCTTGACAGCAGATTTTCCCTATACAACTCATCTTTTGATTTTCTGACTGCTGGTTCCAAGAGTATTGATTATGGATCTGAGCAAGATGAAAGAATTAATAACTTCAATATTTTTTCCCTTCTGTCATGATGCTGCTTGGTGGTATGGATTTTAGACTATAAAAATGGGCTTAAATATGTTGGATAATAATAGGATAGTACAGAATGGGGAAAGTCTGGTCTGTTGTTCACAGAGTCATGATGAGTTGTAATCAACAGTGTAAACTAACACCAACACCAAAGACCAAATAAGAACACAAACACAATCCTCAATATCTAGCATTTGTAACTTTGAACCAAACCATGAATGTCAATTTTGTTGTTGTGTTTTGTTGTTAGGTGCCATCCAGTCGAGTAAAACACATAATAACCCTATGAACAAAAGATCTGAAACCAATCCTGTCCTGCGCCATCATCACACTTCCTGACACACAAGAGCCCATTGCAGCAGTCACTGTGTCAATCCACCTGGTTGAGGGTCTTTCCCTTCTTTGCAGAGCCTCCACCCTTCCCAGCATCATGTTTTTCTCCAAGAAATAGCACCTCCTAGCAATATGTCCAAACTATGTTAGGCAAAGCCTCATCATTCTTGCCTCCAAAGTTTCTTGCCGCTGGCTGCACCCTCTCCAAGACATAGTGATTCATTTTCTTGGCCATCCATGGAATGTTCAGTGCTCTTCTTCAACACCTCAGCTCAAAGGCATCCATTCTTTTTCCGTCATACTTATTCATTGTCTAGGTCTTAGATGCATAGCTAGTAATCAGAAAGACCATGGCTTGAATCAGACACATCTTAATCCTTAAACTGATATCACTGCTCCTCAATAATTTGGAAAGGTCTGTAATTGCAGATTTTCCCACTGCAATGCATCTCCTTATTTCCTGACTGCTGGTACCAAGGGTGTTAACTGTGGACTCAAGCAAGAGAAAGCTGTTGACAGTTTTAATCTCCTCTTCATCCATCATGGCACAGCCTGTGTAAAAAGCTTTGTTTTCTTGATATTGAGACACAGTCCAGACTGAAGGTTGCATTCCTTGATCTTCTGCAGCAAGTGCTTCAAATTCTCCTCCCTTTCAGCAAACAAAGTTATGTCATCTGCATAATGCCGGTTATTGATGAGTCTCCCTCCAATCCTGATGCCACACTCCTCTTCATAGAGTCCAGCTTCTCAGATAGTTTGCTCAGCATATAGCTTGAACAGAGTATGGAGACAGAATACATGCGTGACGCACTCCCTTCCCAATTCCAAACCATGCAGTGCTCCCCAGCTCTGTTTGCACAACAGCCTCCTGGTCTAGGTCTAAGTTCCTCATGAGCTCAATCAACTGTTTGGGGATTCCCATTCTTTTCAATGTCAGCCACAACTTGCCATCATCCACACAGTATATCTTTGTATAGTCAACAGAGTACAAATAGACATTCTTCTGGTATTCCTTACTTTCAGCCAGGATCCATCTGACATCAGCAATGATATCCCTGCTGACATGATCTCTTCTAAATCTCACTTGAACTTCTGGCAATTCCCTATCTATGTACTGTTCCAGCCGTTTTTTCATATTCTTCAGCAGTATTTTTCTAGCATGTGACATCAACGACCTTACATGTAGATTTCACCCAATGGGCTGCATAGGAATCAGACTGACTACATTTGTGGAAGAAATCATTGAAAAATTCAATATCAGCAGTCATTAGTCACTAGGCTGGGGCAGACTGTGGGTCAGATCATCAATTACTAACATAAAAGTTCAAACTGAGGTAGAAGAAAATTAAAATAAGTCCAAAGGAACCAAGATATGATCTTGAGTCAATACCATCAGAATTTCATGATCATTTTAAGAATAGGTTTGAGGCATTGCTCAATGTCAATGCCAATGATAGAAGATCAGATGAGTTGTAGGATAATATCAAGGGTATCATCCATGAAGAAAGCAAAAGGTCATTACACAGAGGAGAAAGAAAAAACCAAAATGGATGTCAGAAGAGACTAAAGATTGCACTGGAATGTTTGGAAGCCAAATCTAAAGGAAAACATCTCCAAGTAAAAGAGCTGACAGACAGTTTCAAAGGATAGTTCGGGAGGACAAAGCAAAGTATTATAATGGAATGTGCAGAGTATTATAATGGAATGTGCAGACACCTGGAATTGGAGAATAAAAAGGGGAAGAAGTCACTCTGCATTTCTTAAGTTGAAAGAACTGAAAAACAAATTTAGGCCACATGTCACAATGTTGAAAGATGCTATGGGCAATGTATTGAATGGCCCAGAAAGAATCCAAAGAAGATGGAGGAACTATACAGAGTCACTATAACAGAAAGAATTGATTGACACTGAAAAATTTCAGGAAGTATCATATGAACAGGAATCAGTGGTAATGAAAGAGGAAGTGGAAGCAGCCTTGAAGGCGCTGGCAAAATACAATGGTCCAGGAATCGATGGAACACCAATTGACTTGTTTCAATTAACAGATGCAGCCTTGGATGCACTCACTTGTCTATGCCAGGAAATTTGGAGGATGACTGTCTGGTCAACGGATTGGAAGAGATCCATATTTGTGATCCAACTGAATGTGGAATGTCAATTACTATTACTAGTTTACAAATCAAGGACTAGAATTTATTTTCTGGTCTGGTGGCAGATTACTGACTTTTTTCTTATGGCACACATTCAATAAATGTGAATTAAGTAAATACATATTCTCCATTATGATTGATAACTCAATATTCATTCCTCCTTTCTTTCATAATAAGAGTCTCATTAATTTGCTATGTGTGGCAGCATGCTCAGCCTCAAACAATAAACCCTGTACTGGGACACGTTCATAATGATCCTATTTTGCTTGTTATGTGCCATCTAGTTGGCACCATGTCATAGCTGACCTCCTTGTGGATTTTCAAGGCTGGTAATCACTCGAGATTGCCCATCTTTCTACCTCAGAGTAGCTGGTGGATTAGAACTGCCTGCCTTTGGGTTGGCAGTGCAAGTCCTTAACCTGCAGGTCACTAGCATTCCCTATCTTTAGATACTAAGTATCTCCAAATCTCTTTGCAGTTAGAGGTGGCCAAGTGACCCAGTTAGAGATGCAAGGAAATCTCCAGAGGTTTGGCTTTCCTAGTAAAATAGTCCACTTTTCCTTAATATAGATAAAATGTGTGAAGCTGTGGCAGCCATCTTGAAATTATGCGGCAACAAACAAGAACATGCAAAGTCATGACAGTGATACAGGCAAAGCAGAAAACGAAGTAAATTCCTGGGAAAGGTAGGATTATGTGAGCGGTTGGTTTCAGGAGTATAAGAGTCCTGCAACCGCTGTTTGGGCAGTAAAATAGATAAGTGATACAAATATATAGCAGGAATTCCAAGGTGAGCGGAGAGCCTGGTAGTAGTAATAAAGTCCAGAGCTATCGTGTTATACACTGTTGGTAACATTTTAAATTAGCATAGTTGGTTGTTGTTTTTTTTAAGAGAAGAATTTAACACTATTTGTCAGCAGTCAAAATACAAATACTTTAAAAAAGTAATTCCACTACTGGGAAATTTCCTAACAGCAAAACGCAGGTGCAAAAGATGTATGCATAAAGTTATTTGTTTCAACATTGTTTGACATAGTAAAAAAAAAAAATTAGGAGTAAAAAAATTATTAAATTGGAAAACAAATTAAAGTACATGAAAAAAACCCACTCTGAAATACTATGCAGCTGTTCAAGAAAGAATGAGGTATACACATGTAATGACGTGCGAAGATGCCCAGGAGATACTCATAAAAGTAGAACAACACGTAAAGTATGATCCCAAATGAGTATATGAATGTCAAAATAAATTAAAAACATAAATTTCAAATTATATCATGTACTAGCTTATATAGAGAGAATAAGCTTAAAATAACCAAATTCCTAAAAATGGACCAGGACAGTGTATTTTCAGGCTTTTTCTAATTATTTTTAGCCTAACCAAACCCATTACTACTTGGTCAGTTCTGACTCATAGCAAACCTTTATTGTGTTTCTAAGGCTATAAATTCTTAAAATATTTCCCATTTTTCTTCCATTGAGAATTTGCAGATTCTAACCACCAACCTTTAGGTCAGCATATCAAGATGTTCCATGCTACGTCCCCAGGACTCCTTAATGATTATTGTTATTGTTGCTGAATGCCACCAAGTTGCCTACAATTTCTAGTGATCTTATGAACAACAGATCCGAACTTTCCCCTATCCTGTGTCATTCTCATGATCTCTAATATGCTCACGCCCTTTGTGACAATCACTGTGTGGATCTTGTGGAAGGTCTTTCTCTGTTTCTCCGACACTCTACCTTTCCTAGCAGGAGGTCTTTTTCCAAGGCCAAGTCCTTCCTGACAACATTCTCAAAGTATGTGAGATGAAGTTTCTTCATCCTTGCCTCTAAGGTGCACCCTTTTGACACTTCTTCCAAGATATGTTTGTTCATTTGTTTGTTTGTTTAGCAGTCCATGGGATATTCAGTAGCTTTCTCCAACACCACAGTTCAATGACATTAATTCTTCTTCAGTCATCCTTATTTATTGTCCAACTACCAGGTGCATTGAAAGTAACTGAAAAAACCATGATTTGGATCAAGTGCACATTGTTGTTGTTATGTGCCGTCGAGTCATTTGCAACTCATAGCGACCCTATGCACAACAGCCCTAAACCATGCTCTATCCTGCGCCAACCACACCGCCTCTGACACACCCATCCCGATTACCCCAGTCACCGAATCAATCCATCTCATAGAGGGTCTTCCCCGCCGGTGCTGTCCCTCCACCCTCCCAAGCATGATGTCCTTCTCCAAGGACGGGTCTTTCCTCACAACATGTCCAAAGTATGTCAGACGAAGCCCCAGAATCCTTGCCTCCAAGGAGTAGCTTGGTTTAATCCTCTCCAAGATGGATCTGTTTGTTTTCCTGGCAGTCCAGGGTACATTCAGTACCCTTCTCCAGCACATTAGACTTTCAATTTACATCATTCATTACTCTTTAGTACTTTAGAGAAGTCCCTGAAAGCAGATTTACCTAATGCAATATGTCATTTGATTTCTTGACTGATACTATGGATTTTTATTGTGGTTACAAGTAAAATGAAATCATTGACAACTTCAAACTGTTCTCCATTTATCATGATGTTGCCTATTGGTCCCGTGGTGAGGATTTTTCTCTTTATTTTTATACTGGGATTGATATAATCTTTATTGAGGGCTGTTGTCTTTGATCTTCTGCAGTTAGTGCTTCAAATCGTCTTCACTTTCTGCAAGCAAGATTATGTCATCTACAATGTGGAGTTTTTTTATGCCGTCCTTCAATCCTGATGCCACATTCTTTTTCATATAATCCAGTTTCTCACATTATAGCTCAGATATAAAGTTCAGCATGAGTGATCAGTATCTAGAAATGTGCATTTAAAGTATCTCCAAACTAATCAGCCTTCCAAATGCATTTTGATAGAAGTACGTTAACAGGGAAGAGGGAGGAAAGTGTAATAGGAATAAAAAGAAAAGAAGAATTAAGAGATTCAAAGTAATTCTCAGTCAACTTGAAGAAAAGACTCAAGGATTTCAAAGTAGTGAGAATTTTAGAAGATAATGAAATTACAGAGTAAAAAGAAAACACACTCTGACTTCTAGGAGGTGGAAGAGTTCTAACAATAAAAAAGTCATTGAAGAAACAGCACCTGTTGTTGGCTAGAGGGGCTTACAGAGTGAAAGGGTCAAAATCTCTGCAGTTAAATCAATTCTGATTCAAGATGGCCTCCCATCAAATTTCTTTTTTTTTTATTTTATTTTATTGTTCTTGTGTGTGTGTACCGTCAAATCAGATCTGACTGGTACAGGAGGAGATTGCCCCTCCTTCCCCGGCAGAGCATCTGGTGGATTCGAACCGTGCACCTCTGGGATTGTAGTTGCAGCTTCTTGCCACTAGGCCACCAGAGCTCCCCTAAATTTCTAAGGCTATAAACCTTTGCTTGCTGGGTTTCCTGGGTGAGAGCTGGCCCACAATCACCAGGCAAGCAGGAAATAGCCTTCCCCAAGACTCAGAAGAGCCAAGGCTAGTAGACACTGGGTGCCTCTTAAGGCACAGCTCTGGATTACCAGGTGACAGTGTAAGAAGAGTCACGGCAAGGTGATCACCTGGTCTGGGTTAGGTCCCCAAGAGACTCTGGACATGTTCCTGAGACAGTGCACCATCAGCTGTGTCCCTCCCACATCCTCAGCAACACATGCACACCCAGTGCTGAGCTGTGCAGTCACAGCAAAGAAACAAAGCGAAAATGCAGTATTACAGAACCCGGAAAGGGAGCTTCCTCATCGCTGCACTACCCTCATGTCTTTCACTGACAAAGCTTAACATCATGCTCACTATTCACGAGAAATGCCTAGAGTCTAGTCCATTACCACAGAGCAAGCTGCACGAGCTGAAGCAATAAATTGGTAACTGGCTCGTGCATGTGACAAAATGAATACTATTTCCCTGATATCTTCTAATTCCTAGTCCACATTCAAATTTTTCCTCTTCATTCAAAGATATCATACATAGGTTGTTTTTTAGCCAGAATCCAATCAAGGTTAAATTTGCTTATTATGTCTGTTTAATCTCTTTTAATTTAATTTAAAACAGTTCCTCCCAACCTTTTTTTAATGACATTGACCTTTTAAAGAAATTATGCTGGTTGTTTTGTAGACTGAGTTACAATCTAGATTTGGCTGATTGTTTCCGCCTGGTGTTTAATTTGTTTCCCAGCTACTAGAATTCCTTCTAAAGTGGAAGTTAGAGTCACAGATATGATAAAATTGGGTGAAACATAGTTTTCAAGAATATATCATCTGTATTGCTGACCCCTCATTTTGCTATTATCAGGGTCATAAAATGTTGGTTTCCCACTATTAGAGAAAAGAAACTTGGTCACTTGGTTAAGATAATGACTTATCTCTCCACTGAGGAGACATGACTCTCCCTTTGTGATTAGTAAGTAATCTGTGAAATGTTACTTTGACACTTGGAGAATATGCTGCTCTCCAGTAGCCTTTTACCTAATGACTTTAGCATTCAATTTTTCATTCCAAACCAAACAGCTGAGGGTGATACTTCTTATTAGGGATTTGCAAAATGCAGGCTTTCTATTCGATTTGTAAATATATTGTTGTTCTTAGGTACTGTCAAGCTAAGTGCTCACTATGACTCACAGCCACCCTACAAACAAAAGAGCTGACACTTGCTCTATCCGGTGCCATCATCCTAATCTCCATCATGCTCTAGTCCACTATAGTCATTATGTCAGTGTAGATTGCTATTGGGGTTATGTGCTGTCAAGTCGCCTGTGACTCATAATGAACTTATTTACAATAGCTCTGAATGCTTCCCTATCCTGAGCCAGTCTCACTTACCGTGAGTACAGTGTGTATCCGACACACTTACCCTCATTACCCTAGTTACTGTGTCAAACCATCTCATCCAGGGTCTTACTCTCTTGTGTTATTCGTCCACCCTTCCAAGCATGATGTCATTCTCCAAGGACCAGTCCCTCCTGGTAACACACACAAAGTATGTGAGACACAGCTTCAAAATCCTTGCCTCCAAGGAGGAAGTTTGTTTTATCATCTCAAGGACAGGGAAGGAAA
>NW_006399849.1:2049532-2060084 GCF_000299155.1 Elephantulus edwardii | reverse complement strand
AGATAGATGACAGAGATAGAGATAGAGAGATAGAGATAGAGAGAGATAGAGATAGAGATGATAGAGATAGATCTGTTCTCAGCCAAGATCCATCTTGCTTCAGCAGTGATAACTCTCTTTCCATGGCCTCTTCTGAATCTAGCTTCTATTTCTGACAAGGTGATGTACTGCTTCAGCTGCTTTTGAATAATATTCAGCAAAATTTTATTTGCATACAATAAAATTTATACCTAAACAGAGAAGCTGTTGTCTAAAGGAGCACTGTATGGTTTAAAATCATGAAAGGTGTACATCAGGACTATATCCTTATTCCATACATATTTAATTTATATCCTGAACATACTTATTGAGAAGCTGGACTATATGAAAAACAACATAGCATCAGTATTGGAGGAATACTCATCCATAATCTGGGTTACGCAGATGACACAGTCTTGCTTGCTTAAAGTGAAGATTTGAAACACTTTAAAACACAAAAATTGACAGCTTTCAAAAAAATTTACATCTTTAAAAACGGATTACATCTCAACCTCAAGAAAACAAAAATCCTCACCACTAGACCAATAGGCAACAAGCATCATGATAGATGAAGAAAAGATAGTCAACAATTTCATTTTATTTAGATCTGCAGTCAGCACTGATGGTTGCAGCAGTCAAGAAATCAAAAGATGTGTTGCATTGGAAAACTCAGCTCTCTAGCATCTTTCCAGGGTGCTAAAGAGAAATGATATCAGTTTAAAGATTAAGGTGTGCCTAATCCAAACCATAATATGTATCTGAACATTGGGCAGTGATTAAGGATGACAGAAGAATCAATGCCTTTGAGTTGAAGTGTTGCAGAAAAGTACCAACTATCCCATGGGCTGCCAACAAAGCAAACAAATCTGTCTTGGAAGAATTGCAACCAGGGTGCTTCTTGGAGGCAAGGATGGTGAAACTTCATCTCACATGCTTTTTGTATGCTGTCAGGAAGGGTTAGGACTTGCAGAGAACATCATGCTGGAAATGTGAAAGTTGCAGAAAGAGATGAAGACCCCCAACAATATCAACTGACATAGTGATTGTAACAATGAGCTCAAATAGATATATCTGAGATTGCAAGGATGGTACAGGATAGGGCAAGTTCAAGATCTGTTGTTCAGAGGGTTGAGATGAGTTGTAGTTGACTTGATGGTCCCTAATGATAACACAATAGCAAATGATATATGTATAAACCACTGATGTATGTTTTGCTGTAATATTCTGAACAACAACATATATAAATAAAACTTTTAAAAATGGATGTGTGGCTCCTCTGTCTACTTCGCTGTTGGCTGCTTGCTATACCAGCATGCACTGGCATCCCCCCACATCTCACTGCCATGCCTCACAAAATTGAGGAAATCAAAGACTTCCTGCTCACAGCCAAGCAAAGGGATGCCAAATATGTCAAGAAAAATAAGGATAATGTGAAGTATAAGGTTTGGTGCAGCAGCTACCTTTATACTCGGGTCATCACAAACAAAGGGAAGGCAGAGAGACTGAAGCTGTCCCTACCTCCAGGTTTGCCAGTGAAGGAGCTGAAATTGAACCAACATGCTAATTTGAATGATAACAAATTTTTTAAAAACAAAACAAACAAAAAAGGTTATGTGTGTAGATCACAGTCCCCGGTACATTAAAAAGACCTTCAAACTCATTGCCATTTAATCTTAATCTACTCATAGCTGATCCTCCAGCAGGTTTTAGGGACTAAATCACACAGGAAGAGACTGTCCATCTATCTCTGAAGGAGCTACTGGTGAAATTGAATTGCCAGAAAGACATCACCTTTGAGTTACCAGTGAAACTCCCTAAAGAGTGTGTTACCAGAGCTCCCCAGTATAAAAGGTATTCTCAAAAAATATTGTCTACTCAGGATTGCTAATGTTAAATAATACATGCAAACATCTCTAAAGATTTCAAGGTATTACTCAAATGTGAACTAATGCTACAAATCTGTGTGCAATACATTTTCATATTTCTCTGTTTTTTCACTTCAAATACATAAATCTTTTCCTCTTCGTATTTTATTCTGGCTTTTGGCTGTAATCTTTCTTTTAAAGTTGACGTTTATCAAAAAACAGCATGCCAAATAAAATGAGAAAAGAAGTAGAAACAATAGCTAATTTCACTAAAGCAAAGTCAGAGTAAGAGCTATTCAAAAATGGAATAAAATATGAAGAAACGCTGCAACGGATTACACTGTTGAAAACTCCTATGAGAGCCAGCACTGCTGTTCCTTCAGAGGATGTGAGTGATGTTGAAAGACTAATAACATTTGGATAACATTAATTACAGTGATGTTATAAACTCTGGTATTCTGGTTGCCATAACAACCTGTTATATGTTGGTTTTCTAATGACATTTGGAACAAGTGCTGCAACGAACCACCTCACTCCAGAACTTTGATTGCTGTCACTCAGTGATTCTTAAATTGAATTGTTTTGTTCTTAAAAAGTCAGGAAATGTCACTATCTTCAAAAATATTCTCAAAATTATGGGGAAGAAATTGTATACATTCCTGTACAATTATACTCAAGAAAAAGAAATATATTTTGCTTTTATAATACAAAATTTTTTTTCACAGAAAAAAACTTTTAGAAAAAGGTAAAGATTGGGCCTCAGACTTCTCAGAATACCTTGTTTCCTCAGGAAATTATTTGACCATAGAATTCTTTATGTTGTTGTTGTTAAGTACTCCAAGTCACATGTGACCCATAACAACCCTATGAACAATAGCTCTGAACCCTGCTCTATCCTGAGCTAACATTACTGTCTCTGACACACCCACCACCCCAGTCACTGAGTCAATCCATCTCATTGAGGATGTTCCTCTCTTGCTTTGTTATCTACCATCTCAAATATAATGTCTCTCTCAAAAGACTGGTCCCTCCTTGCAACATACCCGAAGTACATCAGACAGAGGTTCAGAATACTTGCCTCCAAGGAGCAGCCAAGTTTCACCCTCTCCAGGATGACCCTATTGTTCTCCTAGCAGGCCATGGTATATTCAACACTCTTCTCCAGCACTACAGCTCAAAGGCATCAATTCTCCTCCTATCAACCCTAGTCATTGTCCAGCTTTCTGATGCATAGCACATAATTGCAAAGACCATGGCCTGGATCAGGTGTACCTTAATCTCCAGACTGACGTTGTTGCTCTCCAGTACTCTGGAGAGGTCTCTAACAGCAGACTTTCAGGGAGGAGAAAGGGTAGGGAGAGACATTCTATTGTGGTTTATGGTTCAGCCCGGTGAGTGAGCCTATCACATTCTTTTGATTTTTATCCCCCTGGTTTAACAGCTGGGTATAGGATCCTTGGCTGGCAATTGTTTTCTTTCAACTTTCTGTATATGCCATCCCATTGTTTTTTAGCTTGCATGGTTTCTGCTGAGAAATTAGAACTTAATCTGTTTCCCCTTTGTAACTGACTCCTTGTTTTTCTCATGCTGTTTTTACAGTTCTAGCTTTACCTTTTAATTTGGAGAATTTAACTATTATATGTCTAGATGTTTTCCTTTTGGGTGTAGTCTATTTGGTGTTCTCTGTGCTTCTTGAATGTGGATTTCCCTGTTCTTCAAAATACCTGGGTAGTTTTCTTCTAGTACTTCTTCCACAGTTTTCTCAGTGATTTCCCTGTCACTCCCTTGTTCTGGAATTCTAGTCATATGTATGCTATTCTGTTTTATATAACCCCACATGATTCTAATGTTTTCTTCATTTTCTTTACATCTCATCTCTGATTTTTCTTCTCGTGTGCTTCCAGTGACTCTCTTGTCTTCCAGCTCACTGACTCTCTGTTCCATCTCTTCAGTTATACTTTTTTTGTCCTACCAGTATATTATGCCATTTTGATCTTAATATACTATATTGCATTTTCGTGCTTTTGTATTATTTCCAGTGCAGCGCTGGCTGTACCCTCTCTACAGGAAGACAATGGGCATTCTCCTCTTCTACTGCCTCTGAAAAAACCATTGGAGGGTCAGCTAGAGTAAGTTCTGACTCAACAGCACACAACAATAACAATTCACAGTGAAAAAGAGAGGAAGACCCTCAATAGCCAAAGTTCATAGGGCCACTTTGCATGGTAGTTGACTCAATGGCACTTAACAAAGACACAAGTTCACAGACAAGTGAGTTGAACAAGCAATCTCTTGCTCTCTCACTCTCTCTCTCTTTTTTCTCTCTCTGTGTGTGTGTGTGTGTGTGTGTGTGTGTGTGTGTGTCCTTCTCTCCTTCTTTCCTCTCTCCATTCTGAAAATTGAGCTAACATATCCATTGTGCTTAAATCAGAAAAGTAGTCTTCAGTGGACAAACTCTATGTGCCACAGGAATATGATGGAGTGTCTCTAAGGACTGTGAGAGAGAGTCACTGCCAGCCCTCACCTCTTCCATTATAGTCTCAACAGTTGCTCAGTCTGTTTAAGCAATGGCAGTAGGAGAACTCCGCTGAAAATATCCTGGAGCACCATACAAAAGCTGATTACCGTGAAACACCCTCTTCCATAAACCCAGTCTGCCCCTTGGCCACATGTGTCACTGGCATGCTTCAACAGTCTCTTATCCCTCCCTTCTCTCTGTTTTTAGGACATCATCCACCCAATCCAGATATCCAAAGATTTCCAATCTGCCTTCCCCCACCCCAAAATTCCCAGTGTAGCCAGACCTTCATCGCCTTTCCAGAAAGCAGCCATATGAACTAATTCATCCAGCCCTGTCTTCAATTGCTTCAGACTCCCTGTGAGACCAAAGTCCTGGCTCAGAGTGCAGTTCTTAGGAGAAAGAGGTGATTCAGACATTGAGACCACTTAGAATTCACCAAGGTCCAAAGCTCTTTGGTGTTCAGCTCATTTCTCACCCAAAATGAAGTAGGTACAGTGGTATCTTTCCTTCTGAGTCTTCTTTCAGACTCATTCCTCATATACATGGGCAGGCAGGAAGCCTGTACTAGTTTGCCACCCCTAGAGCCACTAGACAGGAGCTTAGTGGTTAGCTCCAACCCAAAGGCAGGAGATTTTAATCCACCAACTAGTCTAGATGGGATATCTACTCTCAGGCAATTTAGAGTCTCTAAAACCTCACTGGGGGGTCAATTACAAGTCTGTTTCAACTCAACAACAAAGAACATTAGAGCTACTTTCCACCCTCCTTATTCTTCGTACTGCCTGGGGACATTGTTCTCTTGTCCTCTGGTCTAGTTGCTTTATTACAGTTGGAGATCTTGGCAGGAAATAATAAAAGGAGGAGAATGAGACCAGGCATGTGTGGCTCTAGCTGCTTCCCTGAAGGAGGGTTTTCCAGTCATCTCTGTGTGATGTTCTCCTTTTAGGTTCCAATAACTGTTTCCTCTTCACAGCCTTTCAATCCCAGGAGTCACAACTGAAGCCAAGAGTACTAGTCTTACAGATTTCTTGCACATCAGTTATACTTTTGTAATTTTATTAAATCCCTTTCAAATTACTCGAACTTGAGTGGTCTATTTTCTGAACAAATCTTGGTTGATAAGATTTTCTAAATGCTATTGTATATCCTATCTCCCCTTTCCTGTCCTACAAATCTTGGCTTCATCCCATCTCTTCCTACTCTGAAGATGGTTGACCTCAAACCACACTCACATAATTACAAGTTTCTTCCTCCAAGTCTCACCCAGAAACAAAATTCAGAACTGTGTAGAGAAGGCCAGTGCCTTCAGCCCAGGGTTGACAGAGGATAAGCAGGATGGTGGTCAGGAAGCTTTGGTTGATGGGGGATGGGGTAGGGGAGGACAAGGAAATCAAATATAAAGGAAGCCAAGGGTCAAACAGACCAGCCTCTAGAGATTAGCTAAACTAGCAGACAAATTAAAAAACCCACATTTGAATCATACATATATTTAATCATACATTTAAATCCCTCACATTTGGGAGCTCTGGTGGCAACATTAGTAGGGTTGTGTTGCCAACCCAGAAGTGGTTCCACCAGCTGCTCCCAGGAAGAAAGATGTGATTTACCACCTCCAAAAATCCGCTGGAAGTTCAGTTATAAACCTGTTACAACTCGACAGCAATGAATGAGTTTATTAGACCATGGTACAAGCTTATGCTTGAATATTAGCCCAAGATTAGCAGTTGCAACCCGCCCAGAGGAGCTGCAGAATAAAGTCCTGGCAATCTGTATCTATAAATATTACAACCAAGAAAATTGTATTAACATTCTATTAACTTTCTATTCTGTTAAAACATGTGGCAATCATGAGTTGGCATCAACCCAACAGCAACAGGTTTAGTGATTTTGTTTGTTTGCTCGCTTTCTTGCTGGTATGATTGACTGATGAGACCAGGAGAACATGAGGTACATTGATGAGGAAAAAAGTAAATACTGAGAGCTTCTCATAGATCATTATTTATCCATGAAGCACATGCCTCAATGAGGACATGCTCATGTTACCACTAAAAAACAAACAAGAACAGCAAAGCAACATTGCATGGAAATAATATGTTATAAGCTTAATATTTTTACCTCAAGTGCCATTTTTAACTGATCACTGTTGTTGTTGTTATGTGCCATCGAGTCGCTTGCAATTCATAGCGACCCTATGTACAACAACCCTAAATTCTGCTCTGTCCTGTGCCAGTCGCACTGTCTCCGACACTCCCATCCTGATTATCCCAGTCACTGATTCAATCCACCTCATAGAGGGCCTTCCCCTCCTGCGCTGTCCCTCCACACTCCCAAGCATGATGTCCCTCTCCAAGGACCGGTCTGTCCAAAGTATGTTAGACGGAGCCTCAGAATCCTTGCTTCCAAGGAGCCACCCGGTTTAACCCTTTCCAGGATGAATCTGTTTGTGTTCCTAGCAGTTCATGGCACCCTCAATACTCTTCTCCAGCACCACAGCTCAAAGGCATCAATTCTCCTTCTATCCTCCTTGTCACTGTCCAACTCTCTGATGCATAACAAGTAAATTGATGTAGTAGAAGTAATTAACACAGAACTAACACAGACATTTAAAATGGCTAACACAATCCATATGAAATCTAATCTTGGGGGAGGAAACCTGGCTACAGAATCTCATGCTGGTAGTTTTCAAAATTACAAAAATTGATCCAGTTCAAATTACATACTTTGTAGAAATCACAAAAGAGAAAACTGACAATGGTAGAAGCTACACACAATAAAATTTCCTACTGACTCTAAAAATTTGCTAAAGAATCAGATTTTCTTTTTTGTCAAAAATTATACCAGTGAAACCTGACCCAGGAAAATTATATTTGGTAGAAAATTATTGCAAAAGAAAACCCAAAATGACAAAACCAAGATGGAAAATTTAATCTGGGTTTGAAATGTGATCATCTAATTAAATCTAAATTATTTCAATAAAACAAAAATGCTGGAAAGTATTTAACAGCTCCATAAGAAATTTCATCAAAGAATTAAATTATGTCAAAAGTGCTGTCTCCAGAAAATAATTTCTTAATGATATTCTAAGCAATGATGGAATAATTCTGATTAAAATATTTGCATTCATTCAGTGAAAATGGCCTTGGGGTCAAAACCACTGAAATAATAAAACCCGAATCACTGTAAGATTTCTCAGGGAGCTCTACTCCTGGGGCTTACAGGAGACTTTCAAGTTGTAATTCTTCAGATGTGAAAAATGTTAAGAATGAAAAAGTAGAAGATTTTTAAGAATTGCTCTCCAGTATAAATCAGATCCTTTAAGAAGCCAATGAAAATTTCAGTTGGGTTTTGTTTGGGGTTTTTTTTTAAATATTCAACTTTTCTATTTGTAAAACAAAACTGAAAAATTTCAAGGGAAGTAAAAAATAAGCTACGGGGGTAATAATGAAAAGCATCACAGAAGATTATAAGAATTAAATGGATTAGTACAGGCACAGTTCTCAGAAAAGTGTCTGACACATCACAAATGTTCAATAAATATTTGCCAAAAATTTCAGTTGTCTTTGACTTTACATTTGCTGTTGAGTCAACTCCAATTCTTGGCAGTCCAAGAATTCATGTCAGAAAGTCACTCTGTTGTGTTCAGTCTGATTTTTTTGAAAGAAGACAGCAACTTATGTGTTGTGGTGGTGGGTTGGGCTTTTTTCCAGACACCTCTGGATGGATTCAAACCTGTGACAATCTGATTAACAACTGAGCACATTAACCATCTGAGCTACCTAAGTACTCTTAAGATACTATCTATTTGCAATTGTAGGATTCCTGGGTTTTATGAAATTCACAGAAATAACAATAATTATGAAGGTAAGTAGGCTGATACTAATTCACCTATAACAAAACTATTAAAAACTAAAGCTTTTCTCTCTCTAGATAATTTGTAATACCAATAAATACTTTAAGGATATTCATTGTACGTGTCCTGTGTATTTTTAACTAACACCTGGCCACATACTTTTAAAGCTATATGTATGACCCAGCTGAAAAAAATAATACCAATGTTTAAAGCCCCATTACGTGGTCAGACACCAGTTTTCAGATCCGAGAATTTCCTTGACCCCTGTCCCAGTCTCTCCTTCAAAGCCAGGTTCCTGGAGACAGAATTGCTGGTCTTGTTAGGCTGAAGGGGCACCATCACCATCAAATCACGGTATAAAAAATAAAAAGGGCACGGGGTGTACGAGGTCAGATGATTTAGATACTACACGCCTAAAATCTTAACATTTTTTGAAAATCCAAAGCACACTGGAATATGAAACATTATAAATTATGACCAAACTTCGAGTCAGTCACTCTCAGTGCTGAGCCTCCTTCTACAAGCCAAATGAATCAACCGTACCTATCTTGCAGTTTTTCAGTGTGTGTCTCCATCTACTGTATTGACTGAAAAACAGCTGAAGCTTTCTTTCCAACAGTGAGTTTTTCAGCGTAGATTCCCGAACAGTCACCTCGGTAAATCGACGCTGTAATACTTGTACTTCTCCACACAGACCACTAGATGGCAGGCTTAAAGCTCATTCCATTTGCGCCGCAAAGGGAGGGCGAGCCCGTTTGCCGGGCAAGACAGATTAAAAAGCCAATACTTTGTTTTGAGTTTGTTTCTAAGTGGAAAAGTACAGGCAGGTATGTCCACTTTGTACTTCTTGTTCTCATACTTAGTTACCTGATCTTTCAGCTCACTTTTCCTTTTGTCTTTTGTTGCTCCTTTAAGTCCTTCTCCCTGTGGATTATCACAAATAAACCTTGTTTTTCTTCTGTCAGAGCCTTAACCCAGAAAAGCAAATCGAGGCGAAATAGCACAATTAAGGACTGCTTAATACAGTTTATGGAGGTTTGAGTTTCTTTTCAAATATAATTGTGGTTTTTGTTGGTTTAAAAAAAAAAAAAAGCTTCCACTTACATCCTTTTCCTGTTTGGGCCATTTGGCAAAATGAGAAGTTTGGGGAAAGGAAAGGAAAACAAAGAAACGTGTGTGTGTGTGAGGGGAAGGAGGATCACAGAATGTCTGGGCCTATGATACAAGTAGACGACCAGAAGGGGTTCTGGGGGCTGTCTCCAGAGAGACAACTAGCCCTTCACTCAGCCTTAGAGAAGTCACCACACTTGCTTCAGGCTCCTTACAAGCAATCTAAGACATTTTAACTTGACAATCTTCAGTTTCAAATATGAGTCTCATTCTCTTCAATGAGAGAAAATACAGAGGGTAGAAATGCAAAATTAGTGGTCTTAGAGATTCCTGAAATAAACAGAAAAACAAAGCAAAGACTAAGAAAGAGGCTGCAAAAGTCAGCCAGTCAGCTTGAGCATAGAGACAGCATTCCAAGCTGACTCCGGTGTGGTCCTTGTGGAATAATTTCTCTTCATGTATCTAGGGTTCTCCAACCTGTTAGCTTTCTAAAAATTTAGAGGGGGTAAGATTTTGAAGTGGTAGAAACAGACAGCAATGGCCTTATAGGCATATTTTGGCTGAGATTCTAGAGGGGAGATTTCCAAATGACAAACTGGTGAGATAAGATCTCTAAGAAAGAAGTTATTCCAACCTAGTTGGAGGTGCTGAAGTCCATAGGAATTTGTACTGTTACTAGAAGGCCATGGCTTTCTGGTAGTCTGAATCTAACAGCAGCTCCCCTGGAGAAAAATGGGCAATCTCCAGCTCTATACTGTTGCAAACAAAGCCGCAACAAACGAATGGATAGAGAAGCTCTGGTATATTCACACAATGGAATGTTATGCTGCCTTGAAAAAACAAGGAACTCCATGAAATATTATGCAAAATTGATGACCTTGGAGGACATAATGCTGAGTGAACTATCTCAATCACAAAAGGACAAATATTGCATAGGGCCACTATTGTAAAATGGGACTGACATCAGGGTTGAGGGAAGACAGAAAAGGAAGGGAAAAATGATGTATCTTGCATTGAAACAGATGAGGGAGAGAACTGTTTAAAAGGGATATATGAATGGGTATTCTTGTGTAGTGGAGTGGACTTATGGGAAGGGATTGCATAACAATGAAAGAGTTTTTCTTTTCAAGGAGAAGAATAAATGGGGGGGGCAGGGAGAAAAGCACAATAATGAATGAGTGGAAACCC
>NW_006399849.1:2046729-2049432 GCF_000299155.1 Elephantulus edwardii | reverse complement strand
GAGAGAAAGAGAAATGATAGGTAGATAGCGAGATAGTTGTTGTTAGGTGCCGTGGAGTTGACCGTGACTCATAACAACCCCAGGAACAACAGATCGGAACCCTGTTCTATCCTGCCCAATCCACAGAATCTCTGACACACTTGAACTCATTGCTGCAGTCACTGTGTTAATCTGCCTCTTATTATTAAGTTAATCTTCCTCTTATGGCTAACACTGAGAAGAATGGGAAATCCAGAAAACCTATTTGTACTTATGTGAAACCCAGACAAGAGCCTGTTGTGCAAACAGAGCAAAAGAACACTGCATGGTTTAAAATTAGGGAAAATGTGTGTCAAGGTTGTATCCTTTCTCTATACCTATTTTAATCTGTATACCTATATTTGATCCATATACCTATTTTAATCACCATACCTATATTTAATCTGTATGCTAAGCAAATTATTCAACAAGCTGTACTCTATGAAGAAAAATGTGGGCTCAGAATAGAAGAAAGACTCATCAATAACCTTCATTATGTGGATGACACAACCTTGAAAGTAAGGAGGACTTGGGCAGGTGGGCACCAGCGGCTGCAGCTCCCTTCAGCCAGCCACACACCCTCCACCGCTCCAAGCCACAGCCACTGCGCTCTGGTCCACTGCAACATGGCAAAAGTCACCAGCCCCACAGAGACCGAGTGGAGCCTTGAGTCCTTGATGCCCTGTTCCAGAAATACACTGGACAGGATGGTCACAACATTACCTGCTCAAAAATGGAGTTCCTGAACTTCATGATAGCAGAACTGGCTGCCTTCACCGAGAATCAGGACCCGCATGATGAGGAAACTGGACCTCAACTCTGACGGGCACCTAGGTTTCCAAGAATTTCTTAATCTTATTGGTGGCCTTGCTCAGGCTTGCCATGACCCTTTCATCAAGCATATTTACTAGCAAACATGAAGCACCGTTGAACCTGGCCAACAAGTTCAGCCCCCTCCCTCCAAGCCTCCTTGTCACTGTAGACTCCTCACAGCCCACAAACACCCTGATCTAGCCCACTCACCATGCCATGGAGGCAACCCCAACTGAGACTAATAAATAATCGGTGTGGTTTTTTTTCTTTTAAAAAAACAAAAACCCAAACTAACTAACTAAGGAGGGCTTAAAGCATTTGCTGCAGGTTAAAAATTGTAGTCTTTAATATGGATTGCATCTCAATACCAAGAAAACATAACTCCTCGCCACTGGACCAATCGCTAATATAAAGATGGATGGTGAAATGATTGAGACTATCAACGACTTTGTCTTATTTGGATCTACAATCAATATACTTGGTGTCAGCAGTCAGGAGATCAAAGGACATATTGCATAGGGAAAGTCTGCAGTCGGGAACCTCAATAAATTATTGACGAGTAATGATGTCTGTTTGAGAACTAAGGTGCACCTGATTTAAGCCATGGTCTTTTCAATCACTTGCTATGCATCTGAGAGCTGGACAATGAATAAGGATGACAGAAGAAGAATTGGTGGTTTTAAACGATAGTGTTGCAGAAGAATGCTGAATATCTCATTGCCAAAAGAACAAACAGATAAGCCTCAGAAAAGGTGTAGCCAGGCTGCTCTTTGAAGGCAAAGAAAACAAATCTTCATCTCACATACCTTGGGCATGTTGCTGCTGTTGTTGTTGTTAGCTGTCATTGAGTTGAGTATGACTCATAACAACCCTGTGAACAAAAGATCTGAACTCTGCTCTATCCTGCGCCATCCTCACACTTCCTGACCCACAAGAGCCCATTGTAGCAGTCACCGTGTCAATCCACCTGGTTGGGGGTCTTCGTCTCCTTCACTGACCCTCCACCCTTCCCAGCATCATGTCCTTCTCTAAGGAATAGCCGCTCCTGGCAACACGTGCAAAGTATGTGAAGCAAAGTCTCATCATTCCTGCCTCCAAAGAGCACTCCAGCTGCACCATCACCAAGATATACCCATTTATTCTCCTGGCCATCCATGGAATGTTCAGTGCTCTTCTCCAAACCCACAGCTCAAAGGCATCCATTCTTTTTCTGTATCTTCATTCACTATCCAGCTCTCAGATGCTTAGCAAGTAATTGAAAGACCATGGCCTAAATCAGATGTCCCTCTCTTCAGAATAATCTCTCCTAACAACATGTCTAAATATGTGAGATGAAGCTTTATCATCTTTGCCTCCTCAAGATTAACCACAATTTGGGGAGGGCCATGACGCTGTCCTGGTTCCAGCGCCTGGAGCTCGTGCTCTTCACCACGGCCTTCCTGTGCAAGGCTGTGGCAGCCGCGGCGCTAACCCAGACGCAGGACTCCTTCAGTGGCAGCTGCCCCCTGTATGGTGTGGCAGCCCAGAATGGCTCCTCGCTGGCCTTGTCCAGTCCTTCAGCCTCTTCCCTCTGCTACTTTGTGGCTGGCGTCTCGGGTCTCCCGGCCCTCTACTGCCTGCTTTTTCTGCTCTTCTGGATCTACAGCAGCTGCATCGAGGACTCTCACACAGGCCCAGGAGGGCTCCGCATTGCACTGACGACCTTGGTTATAGCCCTCTTCCTGATCCTGGTTACTGCCTGTATTCTTCGACTTGGCACCAGTTCTCTCTGTAGTTCCATCGTCAACTTGAAGATTGCAACTAGCCGCCCTAAAGCCCAGAAGATTTCATATTATATTGCAATATATATTATTATATATGGTATAATAAAAT
>NW_006399849.1:1979174-2043073 GCF_000299155.1 Elephantulus edwardii | reverse complement strand
AAAAATGGGTAATCTCCACCTGTGTGATTTACAGCCTCAGAAACCCACTCGCTGGACAGTCCATCAAGAGTCACTTCCCACCGGATGACAATGAGTGAGTGAGTTAGCGCAATGGCTATCATGTACTCTGGTAATGGCACTGCTTTTTGCCATCACTGGTACTGTCATAAAGGGAGCTCTGGTGGCCTAGTGCTAAAAAGCTGCTGCCTCACAGAAGGATGGGCAATCTCCTCCCATGCGATTAACTGCCTCTGAAAACTTACCAGAGAGTCAGGTATGGGTCTGTTCCAACTTTGGCACACTACCACCACCATAACAACTATACTAAAGAGCTCTTTTGCCTAATGGTAAGAATCTGCACTGTAATCCCAAAGGCATGTGGCCTGAATCCACAGCTACTTTGTGGGAGAAGGATGGGAAATCTCCCGTGTGATATAAGCATCTGAAAACCCACCGGAGGGTCAGCTATGGGCCAGTTCCAAATCAATGGTACACAACAACAACAACGCGATACTAAAAGTCAACTTTTTATAAACTTGGGTAAAGATCACCATCTTTCTGTTTTATTCCCGTGGCTGCAGTTACACACACTGACAATCAGATTGGTTGTGGGTTCAGAGCTCCGCACTGCTCTCTGACACTACTGTAATGGCTGATTAATTACTACTTAAGAAGTTTCAATTATATTTTACCTTAATACCTCTGAGAGTTGTCAAACTATAATCACTGGAGGAGAAAGAGTTTCATCTTCATTTGATTATTCCCATAAAGCTAGAGGTCTGTTTAATTAGCTGTATTATAAATGTCAAATATTGCTACCTTGCATATAACAAAGAATTTTAGATAGATACTGTCCAATGTCCGAACTCATTGCAACACTCTGTAGAACTGAACAAAACCTTGCCAAGTTCTGGATCTTTCTCAAAATCACCAGATGTGTGAGACCATCTTTATGGATACTGTATCAAACCATCTTTTTTTTTTTTTTTTTGTATCAAACCATCTTGAGGTGTCCCTCACCCTCACTGGCTCTCTGCATCACCAACCATGTCCACTTCTAAACACATGTCCTTCCTGATGGTGTGGCTAGAGCCAATGAGTCAAACTATGTTCTGTTGTGATACGTAAGATTTTCATCCATCCACTCCAGGTGACCCCAGTAGTATTTGAAATATCAGTAGCATAGCCTCCAGCATCATAACAGTATACTGCCACTGCAGAGGTGGTTGTTGTTATGTGCTGTCCAATTTAACTACAGCTCTTAATGATCATACAAACAATAGCTCTGAACCCTACTCTATCCTGAGCCAATCTCACTCACTGTCTCTGATACAACTGTCCCCATTACCACCGTCACTGTGTGGATTCATTTCATCATGGATCTTCCTGTCCTGTGCTGACCCCGTCCACCTTTCCAAGTATAATGTCCTTCTCCAAGGACTGGTCCCTCCTGGAAACATGCCCAAAGTATGTGGGACAGAGTTCTAAAATCATTACTTCCAAGGAGCAACCTGGATTCACCATCTCCAGGAAGATCTGTTTGTTCTCTGGTAGTCCATCGGTTCAATTGCTTTCCCAGCACCACAACTCAAAGGCATCAATTCTTCTTCTGTCATTCTTAGACATTGTCCAGCTTTCTGATGCATAGCAAGTAATTGCAAAGACCATGGCCTGGATCAGGTATACCTTAGTTTCCAGAATGATATTGTTGCTCTTTTGCGCTCTAGAAAGTTCCCTGACAGCAGACTTTCCCAATGCAATTTATCTTTTGATTCCTTACTGCTGGTATCAAGAGTTTTGATTGTTGAGCCTAACAAGCTGAAATTGTTAACAATCTCAATCTCTTATCCATCTATCATGATGCTGCCAATTGGCCCAATGGTAAAAGAATTGTAGTTTTCTTGATGTTAAGATGCAATCCATATTGAAGGCCACAGTTCCTGGCCTACAGCAAATGCTTAAAGTCCTCCTCAGTTTTGGCACATAAGATTGCATCATTCGTGTAACGCAGGGATTTTTATGAGTCTCCCTCCAATCCTGGTGCCACATCCCTCCTCATAAAGTCCAGACTCCCAAATAGTCTGTTCCGCATACAGATTGAAAAGGTATGGAGATAGGACACATCCTGACACACTCCTTTCCTGATTTTGAACCATCGTGTTTCTTTGCTCTATTAATACATCTGCTTCCTGGTCTAACTATAGGTTTTGCATGAGCACAATCAGATGTTCTAAGATTCCCATTGTTCTCAATGTTAGCCACAATTTTTTGTGATCCACATAGTTAAATGCCTTTGTATAGTCAATAAAACACAGATAGACATTCCTCTAGTACTCTGTGCTTTCAACCGAGATCCATCTGACATTAGCTATGATATCCCTAGTGCCACAGACTCTTCTAAATTCATATTTCTGGCAGTTCTCTATCAATGTTCTATTCTGCTTGTTTTTGGATAATCTTCAGCAGAATTTTGCTTGTTTGTGATATTAGTGATATAGTTTAATAATTTCCACACTCCCTTGGACCACCATCTTTAGGAATGGGAATAAACATGGATCTCTTCCAGTAGCCAAGTAGCTGTCCTTCCGATTTCTTGGCATAACCTGGTGAAAACATCCAGGGTTGTGCTGCTGTTTACTGAAATATGTCATCTGATATTCTATAAATCCCTAGGGCCTTATTTTTTTGCCAAGGGCCTTATTTTTTTGCCAATTGCTTTAGAGCAGCTTGAACTTCTTGCTTCATCACCATTGCCTCTTGATCATATGTTGTTTCATTAAATTCATCTGTGTGTGAGCCAATTCCTTTTGGCACAGTAACTCAATATACTCTTATCTTATTTTAATGCTTCCTGGATCATTCAGTATTCTGCCCATAGCATCTTTAAGTATTGCAGCTGGAGGCTGGAATTTGTCCTTCAGTTCCTTCAGCTTGAGAAATGCCAAGTGAGTTCATCCCTTTTGATTTTCTGACCCTAGCTCCTTTGCACATTTGGTTATAATACTTTGCTTTGACTTCCCAAGCTGCCCTTTGAAATCTTCTCTTCAGTTCCTTGATTTCTTCTCTTTGCTTTGGCATCTAGGCGTTCTAGTATAATATTCAGTCTCTTTAGTCATCCAGTTCAGTCATTTCTTCCTCTTCTGTCTTTGTAATGGCCTCGCCACAAAGGAGTGGATAATTCAAAGTAAACTCACCTTATCAACGTTTCAACTCTCCCACTGCATGCATACACCTGCAAATTGCTAAATTATCTAGTGCTGCTTTAACACATATATCACCAAACTATGGCCTTAGCAAACAGAAACTTCTCTCACAGGTTGAGAACCTAGAAGTCTAAATTTGGTACACCAGTTCTAGAAGAAGATTTTCTTTCTGTTGATTTTAGGGAAAAGTCATTGTCTCCTCTCAACATCTGTGAGCTCAGCATTCCTTGAAGGTTTCCATTATCTTGGCATCAAGTTCCCTTGAGCCTAGGACGTCCTCAGTGCAGGCACCCAGGCACACTCCTCTCCCAGCTCTTCGTTCGTGGTGGAACTGAGCTTCCTTTCTGCCCTGCTCAGGTGTCTTCTTTTAACCCTTGTATAATGAATCTTGCTTACCAGAGAAGCTACTCTTACATTAGATCAGGGCTGTCACCTGAGCAAGGGTGTTGTAGTCCATCCTAATCTAATCCCCTTACAACTGATGGGTTGATTGGTTGGCCACATCATGGGTCTCATTATACAACTGCCAAATTATATCATCATGTAACTGCCAAACCACCAAGAAATATGGCCTAGCTAAGTTGACACACATTTGGGCGAAACACAATTCAATCCATGACAGTACTAAATTCTCTATTTACTTCCCTATTCCCAGCCCCGTAATACAAAGACGTACCCAGGGAGCCCCAGGCAGGCAGGTTAAACATTCAGACACAAGCAGGGCACAGTGCAGCCACTCACCTCATGGTGTTGTCCAGGTTTGCACCCAACAGAGGAGGAGAAAGCCAGCTGCGGGACTGAGTAAGACACAGCCAGTGTGTCAGTCCATCTCTTTTCCTCTACTACATTGGCATAAAAGACCTAGTGGTAAGAAGCTGCACTGCAATCCCGAAGGCACACAGTTCGAGGCCACAGGCTGCTCCACAGGAGAAAGCTGAGCAATCTCTTCTCATGCAATTAACTGCCTTTGAAAACCCGTCAGAGGGTCAGCCATGGGTCAGTTCTGACTCAATGATACACAACAACAAGAACAACAGAGAAAGATACCAAATCATAACATTAATTCTGGGTGAATCTATCTCTAGAAGTTGTTGTCCCTATTTCAAGCCCCATTTCTTTAATGAACTGAGGAACAGCATTCTAATTTTTTTATACACCGACATGATATCCTCATATGCCTAAACTGTCTTTTGGAATCCATTCCCCTGAAACCAATTCTCGATAAAGCAAACTAGAGTGAGCTTTTTGAATGATCAATTCTGTCATCTCACTTTTCTACTGGAACTTGATTACTAGCACTACCCTCAGGGAGCTCTGATGATGTAGTGGCAGGAAGCTGCACTGCAATCCTGAAAGCATGTGCTTCGAGGCCACCAGCTGTTCTGCAGGAGAAAGATAGGCAGTCTCCTTCTGTTCAATAAACTGGCTCTGACAACCCACTGGAGGGTCAGCTATGGGACAGTTCCAGCTCTACAGTACACAACAACCACCACCCTTAGGAAGGAGAGTCCATCTATTTCTGAAATAACAGGCCTTCAAAAACTTTATGCACAACAGAACGCACTTGGAGTAGACTAGCACCTGTGGCCGAGCCCTCAAATTTGGAAACACAAATGAGAAGGAATAGTTGTAGAGTAAGATGAGACACAGTAACTGGGGTAATGAGGATAGATGTGTCGGAAATAGTGAGACTGTTTCAGGCTAGGGCAGAGTTCAAAGCTATTGTACATAGGGTTGTTATGAGTTGCAGGTGACTCAATGGCACATAACAACAAACAACACTTAGAATAAAATCCAATTTCTTACTTTGGCCTACAAAACTTTAAGTGACCAGGCCCTCTCTTTTGTCCTATCTCCTAGTACCCCTGGCCATCCTCACTTGCTGTTCTTCAAACAGTTTTAGGGCATTTTAGTTTACTGTTCTTTGCTCTGTTCCCAGATCTTTAAATTTAATGCCTTGCTCACTTTTGACTGTCTGCTTAAATGGCATTTTGTCAGAGAATTTTTTTTCCTTTATTACCACTATTATGACATACCAGAGACTGCCAAGAAAACAAATAGGTATGTCTTGGAGAGGGTGAAACCAAGTTTCTCCTTGGAGACTAGGATTTTGAAGCTCCATCTCACATACTTTGGGCTCGTTGCTAGAAGGGACTGATCCTTGCAAAAGACTATCATACTCGGAAGGGTGGAAGGACAGTGTAGGAGAGGAAGACCCCATATGAAGTGGATTGATACAGTAACTAGAACAATGGGGTTCAGTGTGTCAGAGTTAGTGAAACTGAGTCAGAACAGGGCAGGCTTCAGCACTGTTGTACATAGGGTTGCTGTGAGTTGCAGGCAACTCAATGACACATAACAACAACATTATCAGTCCTGACCATGGTGGCTAGGGGCGCAGAGAGAGAGAGACTGGGTTATTAGAAGAAAGACAAGACCTTTTGTCATCACAAAGCAGGAAATTAATTGTACATGTTTATTTGATTAGTTCATTGGTAAATTTAAACTAAATCTGGGAGAAAATAGTACAGTGGGAAATATTTGCATTAAACATTAAATTTGAGTGCAAACTAGAACCCTGTCTTTATTATTTCAACTTATCAATGAGTTGAGTGAATTGAACTAAATTTCCTTATATATTTAACCTTAATACAATCTGGCCTTATCTTAGGGAGCCCTAGTGGCACATGTTTGTGCTCCCAGCAGCTAACCAAAAGGTTGGTGGTTCAAATCAGTCAGCCAGTCTTGTGGAATAAAAATAAAGCAATCTGCTTCCAGGAAGATTCTAATCTTGGAAACTCTTTGAGACAGTGCTGCTCTGTCCTGTGTAAGTTACTGTGGGTGAGAATAAAACCAACAACAACAGGGGATTTTGTTTACTCTGATTTTCATTTCAGAAGGGCTTTGATGGGGAATCATGCCCTCTCCCAGTATCTCCAGAAGCCAACGGGATTTTAAAAGGCATACTCAACATATTTGTGCTTTTACAGAATAAACTTAAAGAAGTAGAGTTCCACAAATCTTCTAGTACAGACCAATTGTAGAGAATTAGCGTTGTCTTCTTTTCTGCTATTGTTGTTACGCACTGTTGAGTTAGAACTATGTCAATCTATCTAGTGGAGGGTCTTCCTCTCTTTCACTGACTCTCCATCTTTCCAAGCATAAAATCTTTCTCCAAGGAATTGCCCCTTTTAACATGCCCAAAGTATGAAATGATGCTTTCCCATCCTTGTACCTAAGGAGCACTTGGACTGCACTTTCTCTAAGACATGTATGTTTGTTCTTTTGGCAGTCCATGTATATTCAGGACTCTTCTACAACACCACAGCTCAAAGATACAGATTCTTCTTCCGTCATCCTATTCATTGTCCAGCTCTCAAATTCAGCAAGTGACTGAAAAGGTCATGGCCTGAATCAGGCATACCTTAGTCTTCAAACTGGCATCATTGTTCCTTAGTGCTTTGGAGAGGTCCTTGGCAGCAGATTTTCCCCGTGCAGTACTTCTTTGGATTTCTTGAGTGCTGCTACCAAGGGGATTGGTTGTGGATCCAAGTAAGATCAAATTGTTGGCAATGTTCCCCCATCTTTTCTGTAAATGAAGTTATTTTTATGTGTGGATCCTCTATTTGGTTCTCCAGATCCACTCTCTACCCTTTTTCTCCCAGCTCAGTGGCCCAGGAGGCTCTCTTCATGGACTGCACCCTACAGGTTCCCTAGGTCTCTTCCATCTTATGGAGTTTGATAAATGGATGTCACTAATGAGAGATAAAATAGCAGAAAGAACAAGAGGGTGGGTTATTGATTGTCCCAACTCCCTCTCTGCATATTGGCAATGGCTGCCTTCCCTTTCTTTACCAAAGATTCTAGTTTGTTTGCCTTCTGCTAAGCCATGTTCTCTGAGTTCTCCTTACTGTCTTTTGTCTTATCTCTTTAGATCTTGGGGTGGCAATAACTCCCTGTAGGTATGAGCTCCTGGGTTTAGGTGTGAACTCCTGGGTGCAACATTTAACTCTGCCTACAGCTTTGAAAATAGTCCATTCATTACTGTCTCTTCAGTCACATCTTTTGAGTGATTCATTAAATCTTTTTCTTAGACTTAGACCATGGTTTATGAGGTTGTTTTGTTTTAGTCCTTTGCTACTAATGAGCCAAACCTAAGTAACCTAAGTAATTACATTTCTGCCTTTTTCTCTCATTGTCATCCCTTCTCATTCCACCCATTTCCTGGGCCTTTCTTATCGCCAACTTCAATTATGCTCACTTGTGACTCACTGAAGATTTAAGATTCTGTAGCTCTCCAGAGAAAAGGCCTTGGCTTTTATTTTCTTGCTTGCATTGTAAGAATAGAAAGCTTTTTAAAAGCACAAGCTACTAGATATTCTTTACATTTCTCTCATACAACACCTGTCAATCTATTCTCAACATCATACAAGCAAGTAACATGGCTTGAGGCAAGACTGTGTCATCAGCTAACCAACAAATATCCGCAACTGTGAAGTTCATAAATAGCAAGTAAGAGGGCATACCAGGTAACTCAGTCAGCCCTCTGAGTCAGTCTGGAGGAGACTGGACTCATCTCTTAATTATAGGACTCTAATCTCATTGTCTCTGAAGTTACTTCTGAGTAATATCATGCATTCAATGTCCTTTCAAAATGGGCAATTTCTTCTTTGCAGCTGGTTATATTGTTAGGTTCCATCAAGTTCGTTCCAATTCATAGCAATGTACATCAGTGATACAAGCCCAGGCCTGTGCCATCTTCACAATCATTTCTACATTTGAACCCATTATGAGAGCAATAATTATCAAGTCATCTTATAGGGTCTTCTTTTCTAGTGACTCTCTAGTTTACCAAACATACTGTTCTACTCCAGGTACTGCTCTTTCCTGAAAATATGTACAAAATATGTAAGACAAAGTCTCACCATCCTTCCTTTTTAAAAAATATTCTTGAATATATTTGCATTTTTTTAATTTATTTTAATGAAAGTTTACAGAGACTTAAGATTTCCATTCATTCACTGTTGCACACTTTCCTCCCTGCCCACCACTCCCCCTCCCACTTCTCTTTTCTCTTTGAAAAGTAAAATAAAATTCTTTCATTTTTATATAATCCCCCTCGCCCCCCCACCCCACCCCAGTCCACTCCACTATTCAGCTTTCATTCTGGACTCTTGTCATGACAATAATACCTAATCATATATTCCTCCTAAATGGTACTCTCCCTCATCTGTTTCAATGCAGTATGTATTATTTATCCTTTCTTAGTTTCCCCTCACCCGAATGTCAGTCCCATTCTACAACAGTGGAACTATGCAATATTTGTCCTTTAGTGACTGAGATATTTCACTCAGCATAAACCCATTTTGTATAAAATTGCATGAGTTTCTTGTTTTTCAGTGCAACGTAGTATTCCACTGTGTGAATAAACCAGAGGTTCTCTATCCATTTGTTTGTTGATGGGCACTTGAGTTGTTTTCAACTCTTTGCCATTGTGGAAAAGCAGCAATAAACATAAGTGAGCATATATCTTGTTGGGTGGCAGTTCTGGTTTCTTTAGGGTATACTCCCACTAGTGGGATTGCTGGGTCAAATGGTATTTCTGTTTCCAACTTTTTGAGAAAGTGCTATACTGCCTTCCATAGTTGTTGCACCATTTTACACTCCCACCAACAGTGAATAAGGGTTCCAGTTTCTCTGCAACTTCACCAGCATTTGTTGCTTGCTGTTCTGTTAAATTTTGCTATTGTGACTGGGGTGAGATGATACCTCATAGTTGTTTTGATTTGCATCTTTCTTAGAGCTAGGGATTTTGAACATTTCTTCATGTGCTTGTTGGCCATCTGAATGTCTTCCTTGGTGCATTGTCTGTTCATATCCTGTGCCCATTTTGCAATTGGGTTGTTTAACTTTATCTTGTGGTGCTTGAGTATTTTATAAATTACAGATATAAGTCCCTTATCAGACATGTCATTACCAAATATTTTTCCAGTCTGTAGCTTCTCTTTTTACCCTGCTGGAGAAGTTTTTGGATGTGCATAGGAATCTGATTCTTAGAAGTTCCCATTCATCTATTTTATCCTCTCTTTGTTATAGGTTTTCTTCAGGATGCTTCAAAGACTGTTAATGTGGGTTAGAGCTTCTAGAGTTCTTCCAAGCTTTTCTCTAATGAAGTTTATGGTCCTTGGTTTTAGTCCTAGGTTCTTGATACACTTTGAGTTGATTTTTGTGTATGAAGTGAGGTGTGGATTTTGCTTGAGTTTTCTACAGAACGTTTTCAAATTTTGCCAACACCATTTGTTTAAAATGCTGTAATTTCCCCACTTAATTGATTTTATAGCCTTGTCAAAAATCAGTTGACCATAGGTAGATGGGCTGATTTCTGGGTTCTCAATTCTGTTCCATTGATCTATGTGTCTATCACTGTACCAGTGACCACACTGTCTTGACCACCATGGCAGTGTAGTAGGATTTGAAATCAGGGAGTGAAATGCCTCCTCCCTTGTTTCTCTTTTTAAGGAGTGCTTTGCTTATTCAGGGTCTCTTTCCATTTCAAATGAAATTAGAGATGGATTTTTTTCATCTCATTGAAGAATGGAATTAGGATTCCTATTGGGATTGCATTGAACATGTAAATTGCTTTTGGTATTGTCATTTTCACAATATTGAGTCTTCCACTTCTCCAGGTCTCTTGTTTCTTGTAATAATGTTTTGTAATTTCCTTTGAATAGATCCTTTGTGCTTCTGGTTAAATTTAGTCCAAAGTATTTAATCTTGTGAATAGCTATTGTGAATGGTATTGTTTTTCTCAGCTCCAGCTCTATATTCTCTTTGTGACTGTAGAGAAATCCAATTGATTTCCGTATGTTGATCTTGTATCCTGCCACTTTGCTGAATTGGTCAACTTTGTCCTGTAGTTTTCTTGCTGAGTCTTTAGGGTTTTTTAAGTATACTATCCTATAATCTGCAGATAGAGATAATTTTACCTCCTCTTTGCCAATTTGGATACCTCTTATTTCGTTCTCTTGTCTTATTGCAAGCACCAAAACTTCCAATACACTATTGAATAGGAGAGGTAACCATCCTTCCTTCTAAGTAGTATTATGGCTCTACTTCCAAGACAGATTTCTTTCTTCTTCTGGCAGTTCATGGTAATTTCAAAATTCTTTGCAAGCACCATAATTCGAAAGCAACAATTCTACTTTAGTATTCTTTATTCATTATCTAGATTTTCCATGCATTTGAGATGTTTAAAATATCAAGACTCGGGTCAAGTGAACTTCAGTCCTTAAAATGTCATCTTTGGGGTTTTTTTGAAAGTGTTACACAGGTCTTTTGCAGAGATTTGTCTAATGCAATACATTCTTTGGTCTTCTCATTGCTCCTTCCATGTACATTGACTGTAGGATCATGTAAAATGAAATCTTTGAAAACTTCAATCTTTTCGCCATTCATCATAATGTTGTCTCTTGGTCCAGTTGTGAGTATCTTGTTTTCTTTATGTTGAAGTAGAGAGCTCTGTTGGTGTAGTCCATAGTGTGGTGCCTGCTAAAGGTAACATAACACCCCTCTAGCAGTTTGAATCCCCAAAAGCTCCACATAAGAGAAGAGCAACCCTTCCTGGGTGATTTAGAGTCTTTGAAAGCCTACTGAAGGGTCAGCATGCATTGTTTCCTACTTGATAGCAATGAGATGAGTTTGAGGCAACCTTGGCATGCAATCTGTACTAAAGGATCTATAATCTTGATCTTCATTAGTGAACACGTCAACTCATGTTCCATTTCAGCAAGCAAGTATGTGTGCTCTGCACTGTAGGCTATTAATGGATCTTCCTTCAATCCTATGCCACATTCTTCATATAAGCCAACATCGCAGGGTATTTGCTTTGCATATAGAAAGGATACAACACTGACTCACATCTTTCCTCATTTTAAAATATGCAGTATTCTCCCTATCCTGTTCAAATGCTGCCTATTGGCTTATTGACAGTTTCCACAAGAGCGTAATTCTGTGTTTTGAAATTCCTGCTCTTCACAATGTTATTTATAATTTGTTATGATGTACAAAGTCAAATGTTGTACAGTCAGTAAAACAAAAGTAAGCATCTTTGAGGATTTCTCTGCGATCAGCCAAGATCCATTTGACTTCAGCGATGATATATCTGTCATTTCACATCCTCTTCGGAATCTAACTTGAATTTCTGGCAGTTTCCTGTGAGTATACTGTTGCAACTATTGTTGAACTTTCTGCAGGAAAGCTATGATTGCTTGTGATATTAATGAAGTTGTTGGAAAATTCCCACAATCTGCTGGATCACCTTTCTGTAGAATGGTCACTAGTTTGAATTTCCTCCATTTAGTAACCATGCAGCTGTCTTCCAAATGTCTTGGCAAAGATGAATGAGTATTTCCAGCAAAACATCTCAAGTGGTATTCCATCAATTCTTGGAGTCTTTTTATCCACACCAATGACTACAGCACAGCTTGGACTTCTATTTATGGGAGAAAATACTAACCCTTATGAATAACAGCAAATGATTGCCTGATATAATGCAGAAGATAGATGGGCTATTCCAGTTGGAAGGCACTCAAAATATGGCTGGGCAGGGAAGAGTTACCTCCTCCACCTTAATGGCATGAGTAGAGTAAATCTTTTAGGGGCTTTGTTTGCTGAAGTGGTATGGCTCAAAATCAGAAAAAAAAAAACAGTTGCAAAGATACATTAGTAATTAGTATTCCAATTCATAATCTCCCTCAAGATTCTTGCATGTCATATTAGTGACTGTTGTTGTTGTTTTGTGCCATTGAGTCACTTGTAACTCATAACAACATTATGTACAACAACTCTAAACCCTCCTCTATCTTAAATTCTCTCCAGCACACCTACTCCCATTACCCCAGTCACTGAGTCAATCTATCTCATTCAGGGTCTTCCTCTCTTTTGCTGTCCCTCCACCTTTCCAAGCATGATGTCCCTCTCCAGAGACTAGACCCTCCTGAAAAGACACCCAAAATGTGAGACAAAGCTTCAAAAGTCTTGTCTCCAAGGAGAAGCCTGGTTTCACCATGTCTAGGAAAGATCTCTTAGTAGTCCATGGTATGTTCAATACTCTTCTCTAATGCCACAACTCAAAGGCATTGATCCTTCTTCTATCATTCTTAGTCGTTGTCCAGTTCTCTGATAAATAACAAATAATTGTAAAGACCATGGCTTGGATCAGGCATACCTTAGTCTCTAGACTGACATAATTGTTCTTTAGAATACTAGAGAGGTCCCTGACAGCTGATTTTTCCAGTGCAATCCATCTTTTGTTTTCCTGTCTGCTGGTACTAAGAGTGTTGATTGTAGAACCTAGATAGCTGAAGCTGTTAAAAATCTCAATCTCTTCTCTGTCTATCATGATATTGTTCAGTATAAAGATCTTTCAGACATTTGGCTAGGTTCTGTTTTTCCGATTTCTTGATACAATCTAGTGAGCATGTCCAGGGCTACATCTGTTTGTTGAAATATGTCAACTGGTATATCATCAATTCCCGAGCCCAGTTCCTCCAGAACAGCTTGGACTTTCTTCTTTATTACCATTGATTCTTTATAATATGCTGTTATTTGAAATGGTTCTGTTTCAGCCAATTATTTTTGGTACAGTGATTGTGTATTTCTTCCACCTTTTTTTATAAATAATTTTAACTGTGGTTTTAACAAAAGTTGACAGAAAAATTGGATTTCCATTCATTCATTTTTGCACATTCCATCTTTTTTTGGTGCTTTCTGGATCATTCAATATTAGACTCATATCATCTTTAAGTATTGCAACTCAAGGCTTGAATTTGTTTTTCAGTTTATTCAGCTTGAGAAATGCTAAATGGAATTTTCCCTTTTGATATTCTGACTACAGCTCTTTGCACATTTTTTATAGTAGTTTGATTTGTCTTCCCAAGCTGCCCTTTGAATCTTCTGTTCAAATCTTTAATTTCCTAATTTCTTCATATACATATGTTGTCATTGTTAAGTGTCTTTGAGTCATAGATGACTCATAGCAACCTTATGAACGAAAGACCTGAACACTTGTATAACTTTCATCTTTTCTCCAAGTTCATAGAGTTTCCAGAGGCAAGCTATTTTGGAAGCAAGCTATCTCAGAAATGGATGCCACTCCTGCTCCCAAGCTTATTTTAATCAGATAGCTCCACCAAATACTGTTCCCTATGGGTAACCATTATCACATTTGATACATATATTTCATCATATATCTATATAAGTAAATCAGGAAGTTTACGTATACACACACACACATACACACACACTAGAGAGAGAATCAAAGGACAATGTTCATTTTTCTCTTGTTACATTCTAACTGCCAGAGAAGCTACAATCGTTGATTTAGCTGTGCAGCTCATTATAGACTATGTCACCTTAGCTCCCTTTCTAGGCATTCAGTCAATCAATCACTGCCATGGAGTTAGAACTAACTCATAGCTGACTCTCTAGAGAGCTCTCAGAGACTGTAACTCACATAAGAAAAGATTGCTTCTCTTTCTCCTGCAAAGTAGCTGGTAGACTTCAACTGTCTATCTTTGAGCTGGCAACACAACTCCTTACCAAATCTCTACTCTTAGGCATCAGTGAGTAGAAATTTACCCATACTGGTCATTTTGAATCAGAACCCCAGATGGATGAGATGGATTGATACAGTCACTGAGGCATTGGAGGTATGTGTGTTGGAGTCCATGAGACTGGTTCAGGATAGGTCAAGCTTCAGAGAGGCTGTATATAAGGTCGCTGTGAGTCACAGGCAACTCACAACAATTATATAGTCTACTATGTCTTCATCAAAATAAGATGACACAGTGGCTGCAACAGTGGGCTTAAGCATAGCAAATATTGATAAAGGCAGAAAGCTTTAAAATGAAATATAAAAAATATAGTCACTGTACCAAAAATCAGTTGCTGTTCAGCCTTTCAGAAGGTACTATATGATCAAGAACTGATGATATTGAAGGTTCTTCCAGATACCTTTAGGAATTAGTGCTTGGACTGAGTGGGCTTCTGAAGCAAACAGTCACTGTGTACCTATGTTCCTTCTCAGTTTACTAGTCTTAGCTTAACTGTTGTTGTGTTATGTACTATTGAGTCAGAACTGGCTCATATCTGTCTCTTCAGCAGATTTTCAGAGACTGTTTAATCACAGGGAGGTGTTATCTATCCTTCTACAGAGAAGCTGGTAGATTCAATCTATATATCTTCAGATTGTCAGGGCAGTTGCTTACCACTACACCATCAGAGCTTGCTTCTTAGTACTGCTGTTATGGAAATACCATAAGTGGCTTTAAAGGAAAGAAATTTATTTTCTCATAGTTTAAGAGACTGGAAGTGCAGATTCAAGATATAGGAGCCAGAGGAGTTCTCCTTCCATAAAGTCTGTCTCTTTCAACATGAAGAGTTACTTGACACTCTTCACAAGGCATCTACCTTCTGCTTCCCTACCTCTACACTCCCTTTGGTGCTTCCTGGTCTGTGTCTATGCTTCTCTTCATTACTCAAAAGCAATTATGCTTAGGGTAGACCTTATGCTGATGTGACTTTATTAATATAACAAAGAGAATCTGCATCTCATTTGAGATTACATCTGCCAGTATTGTTGTTGTTGTGTACCTTTGAGTCAGAACTACTCATAGCTGACCCTCCAGAAGGTTTTCAGAGGCAGCAAATCCCACAGCAGAAGACTGTCCATCCTTCTCCTGTGAACAGCTAGTGATTTGAACCGAGTGCCTTCAGGATTGCCGAGAAGCTTCTTACCATTAAGGCACCAGAGTTCCCTTCTGCAGGTCTAAAGTTTCAAATTTCAGTTCATATTTTTTAGGAGGGTAGGGACGCAATTCAATCCATAACAACCCCTTCCTAAGGGTAGCAGTAGTCTCTGCTTTTTGCCGATCCTAATTTTGCCTTTAGTATCACAGTTATTGGACCTGACAGTACTCTCTTCAGTTTACTGAGTTTCTCTCTCTGAGAAAGGTAACAGAGTTGCCTAGCTACAGGACAGTCATGAAGAGTAAAGTCAATTTATATAAGATATGTGAAAGTATTTTACAAACTGTATAAATATAAATGGTGGTATACAAATCATCTTAAAGAAGTTTTATTCTAAAATATTTGCATTGAATATTAGGCTCTTTTAAGAACTATCTATATTGCATAGACATTCACAGCTATTTAAAGATTAGACAGCAACTTTAGGGAAAGTTAATTTATGTTAGTTGTTATTGTCAAGTACTGTTAAGTCAAGTACAACTCATAGAGACTATGTGAGCAACAGATCTGAACCTTGTCCTATCCTGTGCCATCCCCACAATTTCTGACACACTTGACCCCATTTCTGTAGTCACTTTGTCAATCTATCTCACTGAGGACATTCCTCTCCACCTTTCCAAGTATGATGTCCTTTTCCAAGGAATAGCCTATGCTAACAGGACAAATAAAAAGTAGCCAGATGTACACCCATGTTAATTGCTATTTTGTTCACAATAGCAAAGAGTTGGAAACAACCCAAGTGGCCGTCAACAAACGAATGGATAGAGAAGATGTGGTATAGTCATATAATGGAATACTATGCTGTACTGACAAACAAGTAACTCATGAAATATTATACAAAATGGGTGAGCCTGGAGGACATTATGCTGAGTGAAATATCTCAGTCACAAAAGGGCAAATACTGCATAGTGCCACTGTTGTAAAACACGACTGACATTGGGGCTAGGGGGAGACTGAGAAAGATGGGATAAATTATATATACTGTATTCAAACCGATGAGGGAGATAACTGTTTATAAGGGATATATGATTAGTTATTATTGTCATGACAGGAGTCAAGAATTAAGGCTGAACAATGGAGTGGACTTGGGGGGAGGGATTGTATACAATGAAAGAGTTTTTCTTTTACTTTTCAAAGAGTAGAGCGAATGGGGGGGGGGAGAAAATGCAACAATGAATGAATGGAAATTGTAAGTCTCTGTAAACTTTCAATAATTTTTTTTTTTTAAAGAGTATCCAGAGTGCTCCTTAGAGACAAGCAAGAAACTTCATCTCTCTTTGGGGATGTTGTTGTTATATAAGCAGAGGAGGTAAAAACTTGAAAAAAAGAGAATGAGAATAATTGCTCAACCTGAAGAATGTAATCTGGGTTACTAAATGGTACATGTGAAAACTGTTACATTGGTGTATGTTTTGCTGTGTATATTCTCAAAAAGTAGGAGACTCTAGTGGCTTCAATAGTTTCCACATTCACCTTAACCAATGTGGAAACTGTAAAAAATATCATTAATACCACATGTAAGCAAAATACTGCTGAAGATCATTCAAATATTAGTAGAACAGTACATAGATTAGGAATTTCCCTACCGATACAGGATTTGAAGAGGCCATGGCACCAGGGATATACTTGCTGGTGTCAGATGGATCCTGGCTGAAAGTAAGGAATAACAGGAGAATGTCTATTTGTTATTTATTTACTATGCAAAGGCATTTGACTATGTGGATCATAAGAAGTTATGGCTATGATTGAGAAGAACGAGAATCCCAGACCACTTAATTGTCCTCATGCAAAACCAATACCTAGACCAGGAGGCTGTTTTGTGTACAGAGCAAGGAAACATGCTTTAAAATGTTTTAAAATTAAGAAGAGAGTGTTTCAGGGATGTATTCTCACTCCATATCTATTTGATTTGTATGCTGAGTAAATTATACGAGAAGGTGGACTCTTTGAAGAAGTATGTGTCATCAAGATCTGGGGAAGACTCAGAAGACTCATCAATAGCCTGTGTTATGCAGATGACATAATCTTGCTTGCTGAAAGTGAGGAAGACTTAAAACATTTTTTTGCAGAAGATTAAAGAATATAGCCTTCAATATGGATTGCAATTCCACATCAAGAAAACAAAGATTCTTACCACTGTACTATTAGGCAACATCATAACAGATGGAGGAAAGATTGGAACTGTCAACAACTTCATCTTATTGGATCCACAATCAACATTCTTGGTACCAGCAGTCAGGAAATCAGGAGATGTATTACACTGGGAAGTCTGCAGTTAGGGACCTCTCCAAATTATTAAGGAGTAATGATGTCAGTTTGAGGGCTAAAGTGCGACAAATTCAAGCCATAGTCTTTGCAATCACTAGCAATGTGTTTGAGAGCTGGGTAATGAATAAGAATGGCAGAAGAACTGATGCCTTTGAACTGTGGTGTTGGAGAAGAGCACTAACGTCCCATGCTCTTCTGAAAGAACACACAAATATATCTTGGAGAAAGTATAGAAAGAGTGCTCTTTGGAGGTAAAGGTGTTGAGGCTTCACCTCACATACTTTGGCATGTTGCCAGGAAGGGCTTTTCCTTGAAGAGGGACATGATGCTCAGAAAGACAGAGAGTCAGTAGAGAGGAAGACCCTTGACCAAGTGAATTGACATGGTGACTGTTGCAATGGACTCTAATGTGTCAGGAAGTGTGAGGATGGCACAGGATAGGACAGGGTTCATATCTGTTGTTCATAGGATTGCTATGGGTCATACTCGATTCAATAGCACCTAACAATAACAATTGATGACTTAGTGGTAAGAAGTTGTGCTGCCAACACAAAGTTACACAGTTCAAATCCACCAGTTATTCCATGAGAGAAAGACAGACAGTCTTCTCCCATGAGATTTATAGCCTCTAAAAAACCACTGGAGGGTCAGCTGAGAGTTGGTTCCAGTGCAGCAATATATCACAACAACCAGAATATTCCTTCGAAGCAAAGATAAGGAGACTTTGTTTCACATACCATGGGCACGTTATCAACAGTAACAAGTCCCTAGAAAAGGACAGTATGCATGGTAAGGTTGAAGTCAGTAAAAAATAAAAAGATCATCAACAAGATAGACTTCCACAATGGCAGCAATAATGAGCTTAAATATAGCAACAGATGTGAGGATGACTGAGGACTGGCTGTTCTGTTCTACATAAGGTCACTATGAACCAGCTTGACGGCATTTAGCAACTTCAAACTCTCAACCCCTTGCCATCAATCAGAACCCTTTCTGAGCTGAACGTACAGTGAGTTTTCTGAGCCTGTAAGTTGTACAGGAGGTTGTTGTTGTTGTTATGTGCCGAGGAGTCGTTTGTGACTCATAGCGACTCTATGTACTACAGCCTTAAACCCTACTCTATCCTGTGCCAATCGCACTGCCTCTGACACACCCATCCCGATTACCCCAGTCACTGAATCAATCCATCTAATAGAGGGCCTTCCTCTCTTGCGCCTTCCCTCCACCCTCCCAAGCATGATGTCCCTCTCCAAGGACCGGTTCCTCCTTGCAACATGCCCAAAGTATGTCAGACCAAGCCCCAGAATCCTTGCCTCCAAGCAGTAGCTTGGTTTAACCCTCTCCAGGATGGATCTGTTTGTTTTCTTGGCAGGGTACATTCAATACTCTTCTCCAGCACCACAGTTCAAAAGCATCAATTCTACTTCTGTCCTCCCTAGTCATTGTCCAACACTCTGATGCATAACAAGTGATTGCGAAGACCACGGCCTGTGTCAGGCGCACCTTAGTCTCCAGAGAGACACCGTTACTCTTGAGTATTTTAGAGAGGTCCCTAACAGCAGACTTTCCCATGGCAATGCGCCTTTTAATTTCCTGGCTGCTGGTGCCAAGAGTGTTGATCGTGGAGCCGAGCAAACTGAAGCTGTGAACAATCTCAATCTCTTCGCCATCCATCCTGATGCTACCAATTGGTCCAGTGGTGAGAATCTTTGTCTTCTTGACATTGAGCCTCAGTCCATACTGAAGGCTGCAGTCCTTGACCTTCTGCAGCAAGTGCATGAGGTCCTCCTCGGTTTCAGCAAGCAGGGTTGTGTCATCTGCATAACGCAGATTGTTAATAGATCTTCCACCAGTCCTGATGCCACACTTCTCCTCATAGAGCCCAGCCTCCCGGATAATCTGCTCTGCATACAGGTTCAAAAGGTATGGAGACAGGACACATCCCTGGCGTACGCCCTTCCCAGTTTTGAACCATGCAGTGTTGCCCGGCTCTGTTCTGACGACTGCCTCTTGGTCCAAGTATAGGTTTCGCATTAGCACGATTAAATATACTGGGATTCCCATTCTTCCCAGAGTCAGCCACAGTTTGTTATGATCCACACAGTCAAATGCCTTTGCATAATCAATGAAACATAGATAGACATTTTTCTGGTATTCCCTGCTTTCAGGTAAGATCCCTCTAACATCAGCTACAATATCCCTAGTACCACGACCCCTTCTAAACCCAGCCTGGACTTCTGGCAGTTCTCTGCTGATGTGCTTGTTCCAGTTGTTTTTGGATAATCTTCAGTAGAATCTTGCTTGCATGTGAAATCAATGATATTGTTCTGTAGTTTCCACACTCTGGTGGGTCACCCTTCTTTGGAATGGGAACAAATATAGATCTCTTCCAGTCAGTTGGCCAAGTGGTTGTTCTCCAGATTTCTTGGCACAACTTGGTGAGCACATCCAGGGCAGCAGGAGGAGACTGCCCATATTTCTCCTGAAGAGCTGCTGGGAGATTCAAACTTGCAGAGGGAGAAGCTGCCTTTGGGTTAGCAGTAAAACTCCCAATGGACTATGCTATCAAAGCTCCCTAATTCATGACTGTTGTTGTTGTTGTTAGGTGTTGTTAAGTGTACTAAGACTGATATGAACAACATACGACGCTCTGAACAACACACCTAAAACCTGCCTTATTCTATGCCGTCCCCACCGTCTCTACTATGATCCAGCCCGTTATTACTGTCTCAGTCTATTTTGTTGAGGGTCTTCCTCTCTTTCTCTGACCTTCCACTTTTCCCAACACGAGATCTTTTTTCCAAGGACTGTCCCCCTCCTAACAAGATGCCCAAAGCACGTGAGACAATGTGGCCTCATCTTTACTTCTACGGAGCACTTCCTCCAAGGCAGACTTGTTTGGTTTTTTGTTTTGGCAGACGTGGGATATTCAGTGCTCTTCTCTAATACAATTCAGTGGTATTGATTCTTCTTCTGTCATCCTCATTCGTTGTCCACTTTTCAAATGCATAAGAAATCATTAAAAAGACCATGGCTTGAATCGTTGTTATGTGCCATCAAGTCAACTACAACTCATAACAACGCAGTGCACAATCGGTCTGAACCCTGCCCTATCCTGGGCCATTCCCATTGTCTGCAACACATCTACCCCCATTAAACCAGTTGCCATGCCATCCTCTCCAGGACAGAGCTGTTTGTTCCCTTGGAAGTCCATAATCCTTCTACAGCACCACAACCCCTCCTTCTGTCATCCTTAGTCATTACCCAGTTCTTGAATGCATAGCAAGTAATCATGAAGACCATGGCCTGAATCAGACACACGTTGGTCTCTAGACTGATATCCCTGCTCTTCAGCACTTTGGAAAGAACCCTGACAGCAGGTTTTCTTAATGTAATTCGTCTTTTGACTTCCTCACTGCTCATGCAAAATGTGCACCTTATTCTTTAAACTGATATTTTAATTGATATCCTCGGCTTTAAAAAGACTTTCAGAATTAGCAACATTATTAATGTTGGAACTCTGCTCTAGGAGCTATTCATATACTTGCTATTAGAAAAAAGAAGTTCCTGGATTAAAGAACTACAACTACTGTCCATACTGAGCCCTTTGTGAACAGTTATAACCCACATTCAAAATGTTAAAGGCTCTGGACTCCCTGCCGTTAAGAAAACCACTTCGCTCTATTTCACCCACCATTTCCCAAATATCTTTGAGAAATGAGCAGTTTTCATGGTATGTCGACATAGGAGAAACTGATTTTAACAAAAGGAATAATGAATAATAGAAGATATAACCACTGTGAAATACTTATGAAAGAGCCATTAGGGGCACAGGCTATCATGCCATTGGTTTTCCCATCTCTTCACAGATGAGCACAGTATATTCTATACAAAGTGGCAGCAATAAATACATTTGCCTATGTACCTTGGCCACAGTCCCCCTCCAATGTTACATTATGTCCTGTTCTAACCAGTTAGATATTAAAAATACACTCAGCTAAAAAGGCGTTTACTCGATGCCTTTGAATTGTGATGCTGGAGAATAGTATTGAACATACCATGGACTGCCAAGAGAACAAACAGGTCTAACCTAGAGAGGGTGAAACCAAGCTGTTCCTAGGAGGCAAGGATTTTGAAGCTCTATCTCACATACTTAGGGCATGTAGCCAGGAGGGCTCAGTCCTGGAAGAAGGACATCATGCATGGAAGGGTGGATGAACAGCGCAGGAAAGAAGACTCTGGATAAGATGGATTGACATAGTAACTGGGGTAATGGGAGTAAGTATGCCAGAAACAGTGAGACTGGTTCGGGATAGGGCAGGGTTCAGAGCTATTGTGCATAGGGTTACTATGAGTTGCAGGCGACTAAATGGCACATAACAACAACAACAAGAAACAGTTGGGGATTAACTCCAGATTCTGAATTCACACTATTGTCAACTGGAAAAAAAGCCAAAACAAGAAAACAGGTGTCTGAAGAGAGAATAGTGTATGATAAGAGGGAATGAAGAAACACAAGCTGTGAATTTGACATCTCTAAGTCTCCCTCCCACTCACTGTCTGAATGTGTGGAAAAAAGCATCTGTATAATTAGGAAGCTTCTAGTGAGTGGTGCTTGAAATATGAACTATTTTGAATACCAACAGGATATGCTGTGTTCACAAATAGGAGATATGAACAGAAGGAAAGACTTCATTACACTTAGCTACAAATGGGTGTGGAAGCTTAGATAGTTGGAATCTGATAGTTGAGGTCACTTGTCAAAACCACTCCCAATTTCAGAGCACAGATTGCCTTAGTCATACCCAGAAGCTTTAGCTCACAAATATGACTAAAGTCATAAAGCAGCCAATGGGTTTTTCAGAGAGGATGAGCACACACACATTTTGTCTGGGGGTGTGACCTTTTGCAGAGTGAGCCCCACAGCTGTTCACTCTTGCTGCAGGCCTCCTGGGGAGCAGGGCCAGGAAGGAAGTCAGCTATGGGCAGAATGAGGCTGGGCTCTGCTGGAATGAGCCACTCCCTCAGAGAGTTTAAATGAGATGAAGAATTTCTAGTGGCCAAAAACTGTCCACAAATAGAAGTCGAGGGAAGAGAGCTTTGTAAGATTTCTCCCCACCCCACCCCTATCACTGTCAAGATTAAAATATTGTTTCTATGGAGGCTTTGGTTTCACTTGGGAGAGCTCTCATTGCAATTATAGACTTGCATGCTCAGAAGCGCTTGATAAACTCAAGTGAGTGAGTGAGTAATGGATTAATTTTCCTTTGCTATGGTAACAAATTCCCACAAACTTGAAATAACATAAATCTTATTGATCTGGAAAGAGACATCTGAAATGGGTCTTTCCCTAGGCTAAGGTCAACATGTGAACAGGGCTGAATCTCTTTTCTGGAGCTTCTGCGGGAAACATATTTCCTCACCTTTCCCATCATCTAGAGGATTTCTGCATTCCTCCACTTTGGTACCTCCTTCCTGGTTCAAAGGCAGCAATGTGTTTGTATATCTCTCACATCACATTACATCACATCACTTAGACACCAACTTCTGTATTCCCCTTTCACTTTCAAGGAAAGTCATCATATTGGGCTCACCTTGATAACCCAGGATCATCTTAATTCATCTGCAACATTTGTTTTCTCCTGCCATTTAGCATAACCTAACAACAAAAACATGCCAGAAAAATCACCATTGTCTTGGAAGGAATAGTCAGAACATTGTATTTCATCTCATGAGTTCAGGACACTGTACAAGGAGAGATGAGCTCTGGTGGCCGAGTAGTAAGGAGTTCTGCCAACCCAAAGGCAGGCAGTTTGAATCCACCAGGTGCTCCACAGGAGAAAGATAAGCAATCTCCTCGCATGTGGTTTACAGCCTCTGAAGCCCTAGTGGGGTTAGTGATGAGTCGCTTCCTACTCGACAGGACATCGTGAAGGACAGCACACCCAGTAAGAAGAAGGTCAGCAAAACTTAAAAACAAAAAACAAACCCCAACAAGATAGACTAACATGGTGGCTCATTATCGAAAAGATGCAAGAACAAGTATTGTTTAATTCAGTTGTACATGGGGTCACGGTGTCAGAGCCAACTTGAGAGCATGTAACAACAACCACCTAATATTGACTCACACACTATCCTTACGTTTCCCTGGACAATCTTGAATCATATCAGTTCCGTGTCATGCTGAAAACAAGCTCACAAGGAGCCCTTTTCCTTTGCCTGATTCCACCCTGTTGGGATTGCATTCTTCTACAGATGTTTTATCAAAGTTATCAGTTTAGCTTTGTCTCTTTCCTCTCCTTTTTTCTTACCTCCTTATCTATTCTCTTCCTGTCTCCTAATTCAGCCCTGAAGAGAAATTTTGCCATTAAAAACTGTAGTGTGTCTTAAGTCCTCACTCCACATGAAGCACAAAGCTGAGCATATCGTATGCATTACTACATTTAGTCCTTAGAATCAAGGAAACCATGTTTATTGAGGTTCATCAATTGCCTGAAATCATACAAGTAGGAAGTGATAAGAGAATCTAACAAAAGTCTATTTGGTTTACAGTGCATATTCACAGTGATGTGGTTTGTTGGGGACGTGACAATTTGGGATCAGAGTCAACTCGGAAGAAATAGAAGTAACTCAGATTTAGGTTCAGGAAGAACATGGACAAGTTGTAAAAATCTCCCTGAAGGTGAAGAGTACATCTCTCCTTTCTTTAGTTGCAGGACAGCTTTAAACCAGATCGCTCTCTCCTGTCTTTTTCGGTAACCATAATAGTGCTTAGACCCTTTTGTCAGCCTTCAGTGCAAGCAGGCAAACTCTTCTCTCAGCCGCATATACCCAGCTCAGCTGTGCACGTCCATTCTTGGACATCCACATCCCCTCCCAGCCTTGCAGGGAGCCCTAATGTTCATAGGGAGTTGCCCTACTAACCCAAATACTGACCTCTTTAGCAATTCAAATCTTCCAGAGGTTCCACAGGATAAAGATGGGCACTCTCCTGCTGTGTGATTTACAGCCTCAGAAATCCAACAGAGGGTCAGTTATGAGTTGGTTCCAACACAGCTGCAATGAGTTTGAATTTTAGTTGCATTTTCTCAGCCAGACAGGCCTCTCTGCCTTTGACTCCTCATTTATGGCCTCTCTATCACTTATTGGCCCAACTTGTAAACAATGTGACAGCTTAATCAGCTGTCTTAGCCCTTTTCCCAGCAATAGCTTTCTCTACAAGGCCCTTTCCAGGCCTCTCACCACTGGCTTTCCACAGGATCTCTTCCAAGCCGTGAGCTAACTCAGTGGTAAGCCCCTGAACGATATTATAGCTCAGGTAAAATACTCTTGTTCTTCTTTATCTTCTTCATCTCTCTTTGCCTTTAAAATTTTTCATAGAGTTGTCTACTTATAAAAGCAAATGCCTTGTCTATTTCAAGGCATCGCCCTTCCAGCAGGACCACAAAACTACCAACACCCATAAGTTTCTCAACATTATTATTGTGGGACTTTTCAAGCTACTTTTCCCATAGTATATCATCCTGTTATTTCCAGGTGTTTTAAACACACCAACCACAGCCAGACTGCAACCCAAGGTTAGATAATAGGTTCCAAACCATAAAGCTGTTGCGTGTTACCCAGGAAATGTTAATCAATCTTCTTCCTATTTGGTGCTATTGACTCAAGTGCAATTTATAGCACACATAAAATGAACAGTAAATCTGAATTCTGTCCTATCCTGTGCCATTCTCATCATCTCTGACACACTTAAGCCCATTACTGCAGTCACTGTTTCAATCCATTTTATCAATCAATCCATTTGCTGACCCTCCATCTTTCCAAGCATGATTTTCCTTTCCAAATGCTTCTGCTAGCAACATGCTCAGTGAGACAAAGCTTCCCATCCTTACATCCAAGGCACATTCTGGCTGCACTTTTCCCAAGACATAACTGTTTATTATTTTGACAGTCCATGGGATATTCAGTACTCTAGCACCACAATCCAAAGGCATCAATTTTTCTGCCACCCTTATTCATTGTCCAGCTGTTAGATGCACAGCCAGTGATTGAAAACATGCTCTGAATCAAGTGTGCTTTAGTCTTCAAACTAACATCATTTCTTCTTAGTACTTTGGAGACATCCCTGACATCAGAGTTGCCCAATGCAATAGGTCTCCTGATCTTTTGACTACTGACACCAAGGGTGCTGATTGTGGATATGTGTAAGATGAAATCATTGACAATTTCAATCTTTTCTCCATCTACCATGATGTTGCTTATCAGCCCAGTGATGAATATTTTCATCTTCTTAATGTTGAGATGCAAAGCATAGTGAAGACTGTAGCTTTTGATGTCCATCAGCAAGTGTTTCAAGTCCTCCTCATTTTCAGCAAGCAAGGTTGGGTCATGTACATAACACAGATTGTTGATGAGCCTTTCTCCAGTCCTGATGCCGTGTTCTTCTTCAGAGTCCATATTTTCAGATTATTTGCTCAGTATACAGAGTGAGTAGACATGGAGAAAGGATACAACTCTGATGCACACCTTTCCTGATTTTAAATCTTGCACTGTTCCCTTGCTCTGTTCCTACAACAGCTTTTTGGTCCAGATATAGGTTTCATTTAAGCATAATTAAGTGGTCTTGGATTTATATTCTTCTCAGTGTTAACCACAGTTTGTTAACAAGACAACAAGTATTTGTTAACACAGTCAAATGCCTTTGCATAATCAATAAACACAAATAGACATTCTTCACATATTCTCTGCTTTCAGCCAGGATGTATCTGATAAATTTCAACATTTATGTCCCTGGTGCCATGGCTTCTTCTCAATCCAGCTCGAACTTCTGGAATTTCTCTGTCAATGTACTGGTCCAGTTGTTTTTGGATTATCTTCAACAGTATTTTTTTGCATGTGGTATTAATGATATTGCTCGAAAATTTCCACATACTGTTGGATCATCTATCATGGGAACAGGAGCAAAGATGGATCTCTTTCAGTCAGATAACCAAGCAGCTGTCCTCCAAATTTCTGGCATAGACTGATTAGCATATCCAGAGTGGCATCTGTTAGTTGAAACATGTCAATTTATTCCATTGATTCCTGGGGTCTTTTTTTTTTTTTTGCCAATACCTTTAGTGCAACATCAATGTCTTTCATTACCATTGGCTCTTGTTTATATGGTACTTCCTGAAACTTTTCAACCAATTATTTTTGGTACACTTACTCTCTATGTTCCTTTCATCTTCTTTTCACACTTCTTGTATCATTCAAGATGTTGCCCATAGCATCTCTCTGTATTGCAACTCATGGTTAGAATTTGTTTTTCAGTTCTACCTCTTTGTATATTTTGTTAAAATAATTTGCTTTGTCTTCTCAAGCTGCCCTTTAAAATCTTCTGTTCATCTCTGACTTTAGCATTTCTACCCTTTGTTTTGGCTTCTCAACATGCTGGTGCAATTTTCAGAGTCTCTTTTAACATTAATTTTGATCTTTACCTTTTCTGTCGTTATAAAGACCTTTTGCTCTCTTTATAGATACTATCTTTGATGTCATCCCATAACTTAACTGGTCTTTGAACATTAGTGTTCAATGACTCGAACCTATTCTGGAGATGATTTTTTTTAATTCAGGTGGGATAGACTCAATGTTGTGTTTTGGATCTTGTAAACTTATTTTCATTTTCTTCACCTTTAATTTTAACTTTAACATGGAAGTTGATGGTTTGTTCTGCAGTCAGTACCTGGCCTAGTTTTGACTACTGATATTGAACTTCTCCAGTAACTCTTTCCACAGATATACTCAATCTAGTCCAGTGCAGTTCATCAGGTGAGATTAACCTCTGGGGTAGAAAATAACCTGGAAGTCCTCTACCAACAGGTTACTTCTCCAATAAATTAGAGGAAATGTAATCCCAGGGTTTATAAAGAAATTTTCTAAGTAGTTTTTCCAAAGACCAACAGAAAAAGACCACAGAAAGGAACTCATTCCTCCACAGTTGGAAACATTTTTATAAAATACAATTATAAGATCAATGAAATGATTTTGAATGCCTGTACTAGTTAATGAGGAATTTTGCAAGAGGGAAATAAAACTAAAATTAGTGCAAATTTCCCTAGATAGATATTCCAAAGTAATCTGAGCTTTCTAAAATGCCACTCAAAAGCCTTTCTAAATTCCACGAAATAAGCAAAACTATTTTTAGTTAAATGTTTAATGTCACCAGTTTATTAGTTTTAGAGTAAATTTACAGCAGAGTGGAGTCACATTTTCCTGTACTACAAGTGTATTTTATACATCGTTAGGGTCCCTGGTGTAATCAAAGTAACAGTATGGAATGTCCATTTTATGAGTTGAAAATAGTTTTATTATTTTTTAAATAGTTTTAAAAACTTACTCTAGTCATATCTTTTCTTTAAGTATATTGTTTTTATTAGGTGCCATAAAGTCAGTTCCAACCCCTAGCAATCCCTTTTTGTTTACTGCTCTGGTCCTGTGCCATCATCGCCACCGTGGCTGTGTTTGAGCCCATTCTTGCATCACTGTGTCAACCCATTGCACTGAGGGTCTTCCTCTTTTTCACTGACCAAGCATAAGATTGTCTCCAGGAACTGGTCCAAATGATAACATGTCCAAAGTATGTTTGACAACAACATCCTTGCACCTAAGGAGCATTCTAGTTGCACTTCTCCCAACAATTTGTTTATTTTTCTGGCAGTCCATGGTATGGTAAATAAAGTTTATCAATACCTTCATCCAAAGGCATCAGTTCTTCAGTGTTCTTTATTTAGTCCAGCTTTCATATGTGTATGATAATAAGAACTCAAGCTGACTCTCCAGTGGGTTTTGAAATGCTGTAAATTACACGGGAGATTGCTCATCTTTCTCTCTCCATGCATCTTACACATTCAAACCATTCACTTTTGGATTGTCAATGCAACATCCTATCCACTCGGCCATTAAGTTTCCCTACGTGCATATGAGATGTTTGAAAATGCCAAGACTTGGGTCATGTATGCTTATTCCTCAAAGTGACAACTTTGCTTAAACACCTTAAAGAAACCTTCGCAGCTGACTTGAACAATGCAGTATATCTTTTGATTTCTTGACTGCTCCTTCTCTTGTGATGTCTTGACTGCTCTTTCCATGACTGTTGACGGAGAAACCAAGAGAAATTATATGCATGGCAATGTCAATCTTGTCTCCATTTATCATGGTATTGCTTATTTGTCAAGTGTGAGAATTTTTGTTTTCTTTATGTTGAAGTGCAGTTTTTACTGAAGGTTGTAGTTGGTTTGGTTTGATTTGTTGTTTTGGGGGGTTGTTGTTTTTTTCTTTCCCTCAAATAGTGCTTCAACAGCTCTTTGTTTCAACAAACAAAGTTGTGACATCAGTGTATTTAAATTGTTAATGAGCCTTCCATCAATCCTTATGTCATATTTTTCTCCATGCAGTCCTACTTCTTAGACAACAGATTGAACGAGTGAAAAGATATACCTCTGATGCACGCCTTATTCTTATTTCAAACCACACAGTGTCCTCTTGTTCTATTCTAATGACTATGTCTTTCTTAGTCTGTGGACAGATTCTGTATGAGTACAAATAAGAGTTCTGGTGTTCTCATCCTTCTCAATGTTATCTGTATTTTGCCATGATCCACACAGTCTGATGCTCTTGCATTGCTAATAAAACACATATAAGCACCTTTCTCGTATTCTCTGCTTTTGGCCAAGATTATATGCTCAGAAAAATTAATAAATGTCCAATTCCTCCAAATAATGTCAAATCAATGTGTCCAGTTTCTTGTAGAATCTCTATTGTAGCTCTTCCTCAATTCATCATAGCCAAAAGCAGTTTGGGTTTTTGTTTTGTTTTTGTTTTATATAGAACAGAGAGTGTGAAAAACAGGGGGCCAACAATTCCCATGACTGAAGGCTTCAAGTCATGCTTCTCTGAGTATTTATTTAGAATCATAAGGAAGGTAAACAAAGTAAAATCATAAGGAAGTACAAAACAAAAACAAAGGATAATGGTGAAGTCTTTTACAGATAAGGCCAAGTTCCTCTTTATGCTAATCTCAGGAGGGAGGGATTCAGTTGATACAAACTAAGGACAGTGTTGACTCTTAGAGAACACCTTAGTGCCACAAGGTGACCTTCAGCTTGTATTAAGCCTCCCTCATTTCCTGATATAGTATTTGGTCTACTATTAGTAAATTTGATGTTTGGCTTCCCTCATTTCTCCCTCTTTTGTTTAAATCATAATTTTGAGATCATAAAGATGAGCATAATTTCTTTTCTTCAGTATTCATTCTTCCTTGTCTCTTAATCCTTTATATATAATCAAACAAATATAATCAAGAAAGCAAAATAAGTTCACAAAAATACTTCCAGTAAAGCAGCATTCCCTGAGGATCAGCTTCCATTGTCATGTTGCCATAGTCCCCATCAAAACCAGTTCTGATTAATCTCCTTTGTCCATGCATCCTTTGTCATTCCCTGTCACTCCTCCCTGAGAGAGATTTCACCCTGATTCATAAGGAAAATGGGGCAGCGGACTCTCTTAGCTACTTCCTGCTGAAAAGGGACGCTGTAGGTTTCAGGATGAAGATCTTCTCTCACTACTCTGAAGGGCCCCTTTGGTAATAGAAAACTTGTAGACTATGTGGAGATTGATTTTGGAATTTGGATGCCCTGCTATCAGTTGTACTTAGGGGTACAGGCTCATATCCTTGGAGGTGCATCATGTTAACATGGAACTGAAAAAAAAAAACATGGAACTGTTGCAGCCTAGAAGACATAAATTTCACTAACAAGTTAAATAAGGGACTGCTTATGATGTTTTCCGTCAATTCCAACAACTAAGAAATAGCAGAAAGAGATTGGACCCTAAGAAGGCTTTTAAGGCCGAATATAGGCTCTGTGTCCAGGAGAAAATAGATATACTTACCAGCAATGTTAATGCTCACCCATGGCTCTTCTGGGAGGATCTGAATTGTTGAAGCGGCCAAAAGCAGTTTTATGTCCCCTCTTCCCTAAGTTCCTTTCCTCTGTGTGTACCTTACCTCAGCAGATAGCAAATCCATCCAGCAAAACACATCAGGAACACAGAACATCACCTTAATTTTCTATGCCTCATATCCACTCCAAAACCAAGGTTTTTGAATTCTCCTCTTAATTTCTCTTGGGCCAGTACACTACTCTCCATGTCTATTGCCTCCACCTTCATTGTAGAGACAACCATCACCTCAAACTTACAATATACCACTGACTAGTCTTCTGAGCATTCTCAAAAGGACTAGCACTTTCAAATGTCCAAATCTAATCTTTCTTACTAGCCTACTCGAAGCCTGCTGCTCTCTATTATCCACAGGCCAAAGCTAAACTCTTTGTGTGGTTTCTTAATCTAGGCCAGTTTATTACTATAATCTTATTTGTTGTACTCTATAATCTAGTCCTTCTGATTACTTGAAATTCCAGGTTCTCTCTTGCCTCTAGGTCTATTTGACAATCAAGAGTGTCTACCAGCTCCACTCCCTATACCTGCACCCCAGCATATCATTAAATTCATATACTTTCTGGTCTCAGTTTACTTGTCACTTCTGGGAAAACTCCCTTTCCCTCCCACACTAATTAGAGTAATCTTCCACAGTTTTCCATAGCATCCAATCAGAGCATTGAATTTTAATTATCTGTTTACATCTTTCTCCCATTATGTTATAAATCCCTTGAAGATAAGGATTGAGTCTTTTTCACAACTGTCACTTAGCACCTACTCCACACCTGACATATTATTAACAATTTTTAATTTCAGTCTTATTTCGTCCATAATTATCTCTTAAATTTGGACAGCTATAGGAATCTTAGAAGACAGCATAAATTAACAAATAACAAATATGAAGTTCTTTTTATGAGGTTTAAGTCCATCAAACAAAGTCGTATTTTCTTCTAAAATGTTTTGTTTATGTAAGCAAATTAAATATGCAATTATTTTGTGGTGGTGATGTTGGGTTCTATTGAGTCAGATGGAACTCATAGTGACCACATGTAGAATAGAGTGAAATCCTGCCTGATCCTGCATAATTCTAATAATCTCTGCTTTTGCCCACTCTCATGGCCAGTATGTCAATTCAGGGTCTTCCTCTTTTTCACCAACCCTCTACTTTTCCAAGCATTATGTTCTTTTCCAGATACAGACTTTCCCTGATAACATGCTTAAAGCATATGAGACTTCAAAGAATTCTTACCATCTTTGCTTCTACAGAGCACTTTGGTTACACTCTTTCCAATGCAGATGTGTTTGTTCTTTTGAAAGCCTGTATTATAGTCAATATTTTGCTCCAGCACTACAATTCAAAGGTAACGATTCTTCTGTCTTCCTTAGACATTGTCCATCTTTCCAATGCACACAACATATTTAAAATGTCACACATTAGTCTTTAAAGTAATATCTTGCCTCCTTAAGTAGGCCCTTGGCAGTCCCATTATAATACTACATATGATTTTTTTATTTGCTGCTTCCACAGAAGTTCTTGTGGATTCAAGTAAAATGATAACCTCTGTCTTTTCTTTATTGATCATAATGTTCAATGATCCAGATATTTTTTTTATTATATTAAGATGTAATCCTTGTTGAAGGCTGTATAGTCTTTGGTGGTCCTTTTTACTTTCAACAAGGAAAGCATGCTCTCTGCATAGTGCAGGTTCTTAAGAAGTTTTCCTCCATTTCTGATCCACATTTCTCTTCATGTAGTCCCATTTCTTGGATAAAACCCTGACACACATCTTTCCTAATTTGAAACCATGCAGAATCCTCTTGTTTTGTCCAAATGACTGCTTCTTGCTCTGTGTAGGTTCTAAGTGAGCACAACTGAGGATTTCATCTGTCAATTTGTCCTACTGTGGTAATCTGTGTGCTGTTATGCAACACTTGGTGAAGTAGGTAAAGTAAATATTTTGTTTTATAAAACAAGGAGAACCAGAAGTGCTTACTGAAAAAGATCAAAGACTACAGCTTTCATTATGGATTACATCTCAACATCAAGAAAACAAAAATCACTACCTTTGAGCCACTAGGCAACAACATGATAGATGGAGAAAAGATTGAAGTGGTTAACAATTTCATTTTGCTTAGACCCATAGTCAACATCCTTGATAAATGCAGAAAAAAAAATAATAAATGTGTTGCCATGGGAAAATCTTCTGTCCAGAATCTCTCTAAGGTTCTGAAAAATAGTGATGTCAATTTAAAGACTAAGGTGCATCTGATTCAAAATATGGTCTTTTCAATTACTGCCTATGCATCTGAAAGTTGGGTAATTACTAAGGATTACAGAAAAAATTGGTGCCTTGTAGTTGTGATGTTGGAGAAGAGTACTGAGTATCTCATGGACTGACAAAATAAAAAAAAAAATATGTCTTGGAAAAGGTGCAGCCAGGATGCCCTGGAGAGGTAAGGATGATGAAACTTCTTTTCACCTACTTTGAGTGCGTTGTTAGAAGGGACGGATCCATGGGAAAATGTGTCATTCTTGGAAAGATAAAGGACCAGCAAAAGAGAGGAAGACCCTCAGCAAGATGCATTGACACAGTGGCTTAAGCAATGGTCTACAGTATACCAGAGACGGTGAGGATGGCACAGGGTAGGGCAAAATTCAGGTCTGCTGTTCTGAAGGTCACTGTGAGTCATGGTCAAATCTAAGGCACCTAACAACAACAGTACCAATCACTGCTCTTCAGTACTCAGGAGAGGTTCCCAACAGCAGATTTTACCAATGAAACTCTTTAAAAAAATGTGATTGCTGGTGTCAAGGGTGTTGAGTAAGGATCCAAGTAAGATAAAACAATTGACAAGTTCAAAGTTCTTTCCATTTATCATGATGTTACCTATTGGTCTGGTGGTAAGGACTTTTGTTTTCTTGATATTGATATGTAACAGAGTAAGGGAACACTGCATGGTTCAAAATTGGGAAGGGTGTACGCCAGGGATGCATCCTATCTCCATACCTTTTCAACCTATATGCAGAACAGATTATCCGGGAGGCTGGGCTCTATGAGGAGAAATGTGGGGTCAAGATTGGTGGACGATTTATCAACAGTCTGCGTTATGCAGATGACGCAACCCTGCTTGCTGAAACTGAAGAGGACCTGAAGCGCCTGCTGCAAAGTGTCAAGGACTGCAGCCTACAATATGGATTGAGGCTCAATGTCAAGAAGACAAAGATTCTCACCTCTGGACCAATTGGCAACATCAGGATGGATCGTGAAGAGACTGAGATTGTACACAGCTTTAGTTTGCTTGGCTCCACAGTCAACACTCTTGGACCAGTAGCCAGGAAATTAAAAGGTGCATTGCCATGGGAAAGTCTGCTGTTAGGGACCTCTCCAAAGTACTGAAGAGCAATGGTGTCTCTCTGGAAACTAAGGTGCATCTGATACAGGCCATGGTCTTCACAATCACTTGTTATGCATCGGAGAGTTGGACAATGACCAGGGAGGATAGAAGGAGAATTGATGCCTTTGAGGTGTGGTGCTGGAGAAGAGTACTGAGAATACCATGGACTGCTAGGAAAACAAATAGATTTGTCCTGGAAAGGGTTAAACCGGGTGGCTCCTTGGAGGCAAGGATTCTGAGGCTCCGTCTGACATACTTTGGACATGTTGTGAGGAGAGACCGGTCTTTGGAGAAGGACATCATGCTTGGGAGGGTGGAGGGACGGCGCAGGAGGGGAAGGCCCTCTATGAGGTGGATTGATTCAGTGACTGGGATAATCAGGATGGGAGTGTCTGAGACAGTGCGATTGGCACAGGACAGAGCAGAGTTTAGGGCTGTTGTACATAGGGTCGCTGTGAGTCGCAAGCGACTCGATGGCACATAACAACAACAACAACAACAATCCCTAGTGAAGTCCTTGGTCTTCTGCAGCAAGTGCTTCAAGTCTTCCTTACTTTCAGTAAAGTCGTGTTATATGCACAACACATTTTGTTGATGAGTCTCTTTCCAAACTTGAAGCAACATTCTTCTTCATAACACCTAGCTTTTCAAATTAGTCTTTCAGCATACAGATTAAATAGGTGTGTAGAAGGGATACAGCCCTGACATACACCTTTCTTAATTTTAAGCCTTGCAGTGTTCCTTTGCTGTGTAAGAGCCTCCATCTCACATATTCTGAGCTTGCTATTAGGAGGGGCCAGTCCTTGGAGAAGGACATTATGCTGAAGCTTAGAAAGGTAGAAGGTCAGCATTAGAGAAGACCCTCAACAAGATGGATTGACACAGTGTAATAATAAAGTCAAGTGTGTCAAAGATATTTAAAATAGCACAAGCAAGGGCTGGCTCAGGGCTGTTGTTCATAGGTCAGTATGAGTTGTAGTCAATTCAACAGCACATAACAACATGGTAATTCAGAGAAATTAGGTAATATAAAGACTTACAGTATCTTTAAAGTTGGAGATGATCCTGTGGTCAACTCTTGTCTTCAAAAGAGGAACAAGTGACAGCTTGTAAAAAAGTGGGGCAGCATGAGGATGTCTGAGCCTGACCTCTGTTAACTTCACAAAGGGGAACAGCCTACAGTAGCAACATTCACAGTACAAAAATAATCCATTCGGTCAGACATGATCTCCACACTCTTGCACTTACATCTACTCATTTTAACACCAATTGTACTGTTCTGCTACAGGGTCCAAAATCTGTTGCAATGACATACAGATCTCACAGAACCATACTCACCATCATGGACTTTACTAGGGATATTAGCAGTTTACAATTCAGGTTGGCAACAGCATACAATTCCTCAGTCAGGACATCTTCTCATGAAACTCACAAGCTCTTCAGTTTTCAGTCTCATGGTTACAAAGCTGTCTTTTTCCTGCCAATTATGGCATCTCTATAAGAACTCAGCAAACTCGGACAAAGGCCTCTGCTTCTGACTCCATGGGGCCATAGTCTTAAATCAGCTCTGGCTCAGATCAGCCTCTGGTTCTACCCTGAGGCTGCTGCTATTGTCATGTATGTCCAAGTCTGACTGGTGTAGGAATTTCTGCACTGGAAGGACTCACACTACATTCTCTGCTGTTTCTTCCTTTCTAGTAGTGAGATTCTGCTGCTAAGCTTGGCTCAAATTAAACTTGGTAGTATGGAGGAAACTGACCAATATATAATGACACAATTTATTTAAGCTTCTGTCATTGTTATGACACAACAGAAGTTGAAAAAGGAAATCTGTGGTTGAGTAGGTAAGGAATTTTGCTGCCAACCCCAAAGCAGCTGTTTCAACTCCACCAGCTGCTCTGCAGGAGAAAGGTGAACAAATATCCTCCAATGTCATTTACAACTCTGAAAACTCACTGGCGAGACAGCAATAAGTTTCATGTTCTGACTTGACAGCAAAAATTTGAGTTTATTTCAGGCTCCTAACGAATCATGTGATGAAATTCAAAACTGATGGCAAGGGAAGTAATTTTGAATAGTTAACCCATGACCTAGTTATTGCACTAGATCATCTAATTAGTATGTAACAGAAGTCGAGTTACTTATCACTCATATTTCAGGTTTAAAACTCTTCCTACCCTGAAGGAGAGGAAGACCCTCAACTAGGTGTATTGACACAGTGACTGCTGCAATGGGCTCTTGTGTGTCAGGAAGTGTGAGGATGGCACAGGATAGATCAGGTTTCAGATCTTTTGTTCATGGGGACACTATGAGTCATACTCGACTTGAGGGCATTTAACAACAACAACTACCCTACCAACTTACCTGTTCTAAAAAATACAGTGAATGAGAAAAGATCTTTTATCGTAAAGTAGTGATACATGGAAGCAAATTAAATAGTGCTAAAAAAGGTTGCTAACAGTTACAGCTTGCTCGGCTCCACAATCAACACTGTTGCCACCAAGCAGTCAGGAAATCAAAAGACAAATTATGTTAGGTAAATCAAGGACCTCTCCTGAGTACTGAGAAGCAATGATGTCAGTCTAGAGACCAAGGTGCACCTGATCCAGGCCATGGTCTTTACAATTACTTGCTATGCATCAGAGAGCTGGGCAATGACTAAGGATGACAAGAAGAATCAATGCCTTCAAATTGTGGTGCTGGAGAAGTCTTGAACATATCATGGGCTGCCAAGAAAACAAATAGGACTGTCTTGGAGAGAGTGAAACCAAGTTTCTCCTTGGAGGCTAGGATTTTTAAGTTCTGTCTCACATACTTTGGGCATGTGGCCTGGAGGGACTGATCCTATGAGAAAGACAACATACTCTGAAGGGTGGAGGGACAATGCAGGAAAGAAAGACCCTAGATGAGATGGATTGATACAGTAACTGGGGCAATGAGGGTAGGTGTGTCAGAGTCAGTGCAGGATTCAGAGCTGCTAGACATAGGGTCACTATGAGTCACAGGTGACTCAACAGCACATAACAACATCACAAAAAAAAAAAAACCCAAACCAGAAATGACCACATTAATATGAAAACTTATGCAAGAGAAGTGAAGTACAGGCAATTCTGAGCTATGAATAAGGTTCATTTTAGAAGTGTCTTTAAGCCTCTAACTGGAGTTTGTAAAGTCAGAACAGATAGAGATAGTTCTCATAGAGTAGTGGAAGGAAAGACTCTAAAAATTCTGATGATTTAAAAACTTATTATGCGTACAACAAGTGAAGGTAATTACAATAACTCTGTTGTGAGTACAGGTTGAGTCAACCATTTCAATGTAAGTAACATTGAAGGCTAAGTGTCAAATATCATGAATAGCAAAATCTTGCTGAAAATTATCCAAAAATGATGGGAACAATACATCAATAGAGAACTACCAGAAGTACAGGTTGGGTTTAGAACAGACCATGGCACTAGGGACATCATTGCCAATGACAGGAGGATCTTGACTGAAAACAGAGAGTACCAGAGGAACGTCTATCTGTGTTTTATTGATTATGCAAAGGCATTTGACTGTGTGGATCACAACAAATTGTGACCAACCTTTAGAAGAATGAAAATTCCAGAACATCTGATTTTGCTCATGTAAAACCTATACTTGGACGAGGAGGCAGTCATCAGAACAGAGCATGGACACAGTGTATGGTTCAAAATAAAGGAGTGCATCAGGGATGCATTCTGTCTACATAACTTTTCCATCTACATGCAGAACAGATCATTCAGGAGGCTGAGTTTTATGAGGAGGAATGCAGCAATTAAATTGGTGGAAGACTAATAAACAGCTTGTGTTATGAAGATGACACAACCTTGCTTGCTGAAACTGAGGAGGACCTGAAATGTCTTCTGCAAAAAGTTAAGGACTACAGTCTTAAATATGGATTGAAGTTCAACATCAAGAAAACAAAGATTATTACCATTGGGTCAATTGGCAACATCATGATAGATGATGAAAAGATTGAGATTGTCAACAATTTCACTTTGCTCAGGTCCACAATCAACACTTTTGGAACTGGCAGCCAGGAAGCCAAAAGATGAAGTGGATTAAGAAAGACTCCTTTCATGAATCTCTCAAGAATGCTGAAGTGCAAAGATGTCAGTATAGAAACTAAGGTGTGCCTAAACCAGGCCATGGTCTTTGCAATTATTTGCTATGCATCACAGACCTAGACAAGGACTAAGGATGACAGAATAAAAATTGATGCCTTTGAGTTGTAGTGCTGGAGAAGAGTACTGAACATACTGTGACTGCCAAGAGAACAAACAGGTTTATTCTGGAGAGGTTGAAAGTATCTTGGTCTCTGGAAGCAAGGATTTTGAACCTCCATCTCATAAACTTTGGGCATGTTGCCAGGATAGACCAGTCCTTGGAGAAGGACATCATACTTGGAAGGATGGAGGGATAACACAGGAGAGAAAGACCTTAAATGAGATGGATTGATAATGACTGGAGTGATAAGGGCAGGTGTGTCAGAGACAGTTAAATTGGCTCAGAATAGGACAGAGTCCAGAGCTATTGTGCATAGGGTCAATAAGAGTCACAGGGACTTGACAACACATAACAATACCAACAAGAAGTCATCACCACGTTGAACTTTCATAACCCAAAAGCTTACTGTATCTGGAACAGAGAATTGTGAAGTCATAGATTTTTCTCAACCTTGGCCACTTGGACACAGGAACAGGGCTGTGTAAATTAGGGACTTCCAGTAGTGGTGGGAGAAGTGTAATTACTAATATGTCTTGGGTTAAAGGAATACTTGGCACAGCAGAGATCAGCACCTGGCTAATAGGCCAAAGACAAGAAATTTAGTCATAAAGATGGCCTCATGAGTAACAAGGAACATTTATTTAGGTTTTTTATTGTGTCTCACAGAAATTTTCTGTAGTTTTCTTTGTACAGGTCTCTTGTGTCTCTAGTTAGGTTTATTCCCAATTATCTCATTTTGTGGTTGGCTATTGTAAACAGTATTGCTTTCCTGGTTTTACTCTCTGAGTTCTCATTGTTGAGGAATCCCACAGATTTTTGGATATTGATCTTATATCCTGCCACTCTACTAAACTGGGCTACTAACTCTAAGAGGTTTTATTGTTGAGTCCTTGAGGTTTTCTGTGTACACTATCATATCAATGATATGCAAGGTCCAATGGTGATTGATTTTATAAAACATAATGCTTGGGAATGATTGTATGAAAAACAATATGAATGAAGAATAGTATGAAACACAATGCAAACAAATTTTGTGAGCAAACCAATATAAAAGAAACAAGTAGTAGTAGGAGTAGTAGTTGTTGTTGTTGTTGTTGTTTTAAAAAGGGCTACTAGAAGAGGGGGAAAGAAAAAGAAACAAACAAATGTCCATGGCAATGTTATTAAGGAGAACTCAGAACTATAATTGCAAGAGACTAAATTAATTCTTTATAAGACTGTGAAATAAAACAAGATGCCCTGATATTATCCAACTTGGAAGCAAATTTTTCTGTTTTTAAACACAGACTCTCTTTGAAGAGTCAGGACCAATTAAAATAATTACTAGAATGGTGGTGGTAAAATACAGCATTTGCATTGACATTAGGTCATTTTAACAGGTATTGTTGGTTGTTTTATTGGTGACTGGGCCTGCAACTGATTGGGATCCTAGGGTTAGAGATGCACAATAACACATGCAAAAGAATACACTTGGCATTTCTCAAGTTGGAAGATATAAAGAAAAACTTTAAAGCTTAAAGTTTCAATCGTGAAAGATTCTATGGATAAAATTATGAACAATGTTGTTTTTGCTGTTGGGAAATGCTATCAAATTTATTCTGATGTATGGTCCCCCTGTGAGCAACAGATCAAAATCTTGCCTGATGTTCTGCCATCATACTCAAGAACATTACTGCAATCACTGTGTCCATTCACCTCACTAAGGACCTTCCTCTCTTTTGCTGACCCTCACGTTTTACAGAATGATGTCTTTTTCTAAGGATTGGCCACCCAAAGCATATGACACCAAATTTCATTATCCTTTCTTCAAAAGAACTCCCTGTTTGCGCTTCCTTTTGGTAGTCCATGGGATGTCAAATAGTGTTCATCAACCCTACAATTCAAAGGCACTGATGCTTTTTCAGTCTTTCTTATTGTCCAACCTTCAAATACACACTGAGAATACAACAGCTTGGATCAGGCACACCTTGGACTCGCAACTGACATATTTACTCTTCAGCACTTTAAAGAAATCCTTGACAGCAAATTTCCCCAATACGTCTCATTTTAAAGGTTTTTATTGTTTTACATAAAATAATTTGTCTATATTGTTTCATTCATATATTTGTTTTGTGCAGTTTTCCACACCCTCCCCCCACTCAACAAACTCTGCCTACATCCAAACTCTGTGACAATACATCTTTTGATTTTTTCAGTGCTGCTATCATGGATATTTCTTGTGAATCAAAGTAAAATGAAACCATTGACAACTTCCATCTTTTCTCCATCTACATGATGTAATCTATATTGGAGTCTGTTTTTCATCTTCAGTAAATTCTGCAAGTCTTCTTTACTTTCTGCAAGCAAGATTGTGTCATCTGTGCAACATAAGTTTTCAATGAATTTTTCTCCAATTCTGATGCCACATCCTCTTCAGATAGTCTAGCTTCTTTAATTATTTGCCCAGCATACAGACTGAATGAGTACAGAGAAAGGCCTGAATGCATACAACCCTGATGCATACCTTTCTTGATTTTAAACCATATTCTGTTTCCTTGTTAGGTTCACCCTATTAGTCTATGGTACACAAAACAAAAAACATCCGGAGAAGATAGAAGGAATAAGTGTAGTTACTATAAAAAAACAATTGAAAAACAGTCAACCATTTCAGGAGGTGGGATATCATCAAGGACAAGTGGTACTATTGAAGGAAGAAGTCCAAGCTCACTGAAGGCATTAGTGAAAAACAAGTTTCCAAACATTTCTAGAATACAAAATTAAATGTTCCAATAATGAATACAAAATTAAAACGTCTTACTCATCTGTGCCAAGAAATTTGGAAGACAGTGACCTGACCCACCCACTGAAAGACATCTACCTATCCTTGGTAAGGTAGAAAGCCATTGGAAAAGAGGAAAACCTCCCAAAAAACATTTGACATAATAGCTACACCACTAGGCTCAGACACAGCAAAGAGTGGGATGTTGGCACAGTGTCAGGCATTGTTTTGTGCTTTTGAACACATGGCCACTAGAAATCAGAACTGACTCACTGACTTGAGGTTATCTAACAACAACATATGAAGGATTCATTTGAAATGAAGAACCAGGACATGTCCAAGAAAAGTGTGATGATATTTATGTATGTAGGTAAAATGTCTGCTTACAGTTACCTAAGCCTAGAATCTAACTTTATTTAACAAATAAAATGCAAAATATTTTTAATGGTTTTTATTGTCAACAATGTGTTATCTTACTTAGATCCACAATCAGCACCCTTGGCACCAGCAGCCAGCAAATCAGGAGGCATATTCCATCAGGCAAATCTGCTGTCAGAGACTCCTCTAAATTACTGAGAAGCAATGATGTCAGTTTGAAGACTAAAGTGCACTTGATTCAGGACATCATCTTTTTAATCACTTGTTATACATCTGAGACCTGGACAATTAATAAGGATGACAGAAGAATAATTAAAGCCACTGAACTGTGGTGTTGGAAAAGAGCCCTGAGTATCCCATGGACTGCCAAAACAAATATGGGGAAAACACAACCACAGTGCTTCTTGGTGGCAAGGATGGTAAAGCTTTATCTCACATCCCTTTGAGCACTTTTCTGGAGAAGAGTCATCTCTTGGAAAGAGTCATCATGCTTAGAAAGATAAAGGGTTCATGAAAGAGACCCTTTATCAAAAAGATTGACACAGTGGCTGTAGCAATAGGTTCAAGTATGTCAGAAATTGTGAGTATGACACAGGATAGGACAAAGTTCAGATCTGTTGTTCATAGGGTCTCTATGAATCATACTCCACACAGCCACACCTAACAACAACAGCATAGGACCTTATTTTCTAGGAATGCAACTAACATTATATTTATATTTTTACATAAATATTGAAAAGATTGGACTTTATCTTACTTATACATTTACCTAAGATTGTGCACCATTTTGGTAAGCCACATCCCTAATGGCAAAACCACTTGTGGTAGTTGAGTGATTAATATAACACCCCAGTATTGATCTACATTCATAGGTGTAACACTTCTAATGATTTTACATGTAAGTACAAGTATTTAACAAGTCTTGGTACTTATAATTTATAATATTGCTTTCTTTTCTTTTTATTTTGTGTTACATTTAGGCCATCTTTCATAATTATATGTAAGAGTAGTTTGTATTACTACTCATTTTCTTTTAGAATATAAAATATTTACAAAATAAAAGAGATACTGAGTCTATCTATGACTAGTTACCTATAAATTAATTCCAGTTCATGGTGACCCTGTGATCACAGAACTGTGTTCCGTGGAGTTTTTTAATGGTTGATTTCTTGGTAGTGGACCATCAGGCCTTTCTTCATAAGTGTCTTAGTTACCCTTCTGCTGCTGTAACAAAAATACCACAAGTATATGGATGTATATGGATTTAACAAACAGAAATTTATTCTGTGACAGTTCATGAGGCTAAAAGTTCAGGAGGCCCTTATACAGAAGACAGCTCTCTGTGCCAGTTCTCAAAGATCTTTGTCATTGATCTTCCCTGGGGCCTAGGAGGTTCTTTGTACAGGGTCACACTCCTAGTTCTTCTTCCTTAGTGGTAGGAGGTTCCTCCCATCTCTGTTCACTTGTTTACATCTTTCCTGTGTCAAAAGACATTGACTCAAGACACAGTCTAATCCTATATATTGTATCCTGCCTCGTTAACATAACTGCCACTAATTCTGCCTCGGTAATTCTTGTTGTTGTTAGATGCCCTCGAGTTGATACTGACTCATACAGATCAAAACCTTGCCCAGTCTTGCTCCATCCCCACAATCTCCACTGTGCTTAAGTCCATTTTTGCAATCACTGTTTCAATTTACCCTACTGAAAGTTTTCCTCTCACTCTCTGACACTCTACCTTTGAAATCATAATATCCTTCTCCAGGGACTGGCCCCTCCTGACAACATGTGAAGGTATATGAGATGAAGTGTCATCATTCTTACCTCTGAGGAGCACTCTGGATGGACATCATGTAATACAGAATTTTTTGTGTGCTTTTGACAGTCCACGAGATACTAAATATTATTCATCAACCTTATAATCCAAAGCATCAGTTCTTCTTCATTTTCTCTATTCAATGTCCAGTTTTCATGTATAACAAGCAAATAAAAATATCATGGCTTGGATCAGGGGCACCTTAGTCTTTAAATTAACATCCTTGGTTTTTAGCCCTTTAATGAGGTCTTTGACAGATTGTCCCAATGCCTTTTGATTTCTTGCCTGCTGCTACCATGGGTGTTGAATGTGCATCCAAATAAAATGAAATCCTTGACAATGTTTATCTTTAATCCATCTCTCTTGATGTTTCTCCTTTGTCCAATGGTGAAGATTTTTGTTTTCCTGATGCTGAGATATAATCCATTTGGAAGGCTTAGCTCTTCTTCAGTAATGCTTCAATAAGTCGTGTTTACTTTCTTCAAGCAAGGTTGTGTCATCTACACACTGCAAATTGTTGGAGAGTCTTCTACCAACATTAATGCCCCTTTTCCTTCATGTAGTCCAGTTTTTCAGATTATTTGTTCGGTATACAAATTGAATAGGCAAAGTATGAGGATGCAACTCTAGCAAACACTTCGTGAATTAAAACTATGCAGAATTCCCTTGTTCTAGTCAAATGGCTACTTCCTGGTTCATGTAAAAGTTCTATATGAGCACAAATAAGTGTTCTAGAATTCTTACACATTTTAGGATTTACATACAAGAAAACTGCATCAGATTATAAAATCGGGGATAATTACATATATTGAGAAACATGGCCTAGGCAAATTGAAACGTAATTTGAGAGGCAGGGGACACTTACATAATGTCGTGGCTCATAACACAGTTTCTGGGTGATTCAAACTTCCAGCCTTTTAATTAGAACATATAAGCCACTTTTACACCCCTGGAGATGTATCCACAGCCAGTTAAAATGTGCATGTCCACAGCTATGAGTACTTCTCCAAACACTCTGAAGAATCTATGCATTCTGTTGTCTGAAAAGAGACTATTCCTTTATCACTGTCTCCTATATCCTTTTTGGGCTACTAAAGAGTGTTTAATCTTGTCCAACACAAACCAGAAAAATAGCTTACAGCATCTTCATTGTTGTTGTTGTTATGTGCCATCGAGTCGCCTGTGACTCATAGTGACCCTATGTACAACAGCCCTAAACCCTGGTCTGTCCTGTGTCAATCTGTCTCCAACAAACCTACCCCCATTACCCCACTCACTGAATCAATCCACCTCATAGAGGGTCTTCCTCTCCTGTACTGTCCCTCCACCCTCCCAAGCATGATGTCTTTCTCCAAGGACTGGTGAATCTCATAGCCAATTATTAGACGCTTTTACAAGGTCAAGGCAAATAGACACCTAGGATACAGTCTCATCAGTAAGAACTCTCAGAATGACCGGTCAAAAAAAGGCAATCTATAATAAACCTCTGTCCCAAAGGGTTGCTTCTAAATTAAGCAAAAATTTTAACCATCTATGCAAAGTATTTATGTACACACAGTCAAAATAAAATGGAATTAAACTACCTTCGCAATTACCCATGTTGTTGATCAATTCCCAGGTACATTCTGAAGAGCTGATAACACATTTTTATGTTCTTTGGGAGAACATTGAAAAAGCCATAAGAGCAAAAGAATACTGTTAGGAAATACAGGCTCTGCTCTGGTGAAAATAGAGGATGAATCAACTCACAAATAATTTCTACTCTTCACATCGGTTTCTTTTATATATTTTCCTCCAATTTGTTCATATATTTAAGCATTTAAGAGAACACCAAACATTTCTTTCAGAATTATCTTTAAGATGATTATTCTTTGTATAATTTCTCATTTTATAAAAATAAAGTCTTGACAAATTTGATTTCAATATATAAACTTTACTAGGAAAAACTCAAGGATTAATTAGTACATTTTAGTTACTTTATTACAGTATTTTTTATAATTGGAAATAATCGATATGTCTTTACAAGGAACATAATTCACTAAAATATAGTACATTCCTAAATATCATGCAGTCTTCAGAATTCCTTCAGAGGAATTACTGCTGCTGAGAAATATGCACCCAATATAATCAAAACATTACTCAAGTATTTTTTAGATATTGTTGTTGTTATGTGCTTGTGACTCATAGCAACCCTATGTACAACACTTTAAACCCTGCTTTAGAAGCAGTTTTTGAGAGGATTCACTCTGCCCTCCCAGATCTGTAATAAAGTGCTTTGGATATTGGGGTGTGGGAACCTAACTAAATAAACCCTGTTCTATCTTGAGCAAATTTCATTGTCTCTGACACACCTCCACCATTCCTCCAGTCACTGAGTCAAGCCGTTTCATCTAGGGTCTGCATGGAAGCATGATGTTCTTCTCCAAAGACTGGTCCCTCCTGGCAACATGCCCGAAGTATGTCAGGCAAAGCCTCAAAATCTTTGTCTCCAAGGAGCAGCCTGGTTTCACCTTCTCCAGTACAGACATGTTTGTTCTTTTAGCAGTCCATAGTGTATTCAATACTCTTTTCCAGCACTACAACTCAAAGGCATCAATTATTTTTCTATCATCCTTAGTCATTGTCCAGCTCTCTGATGTATAGTAAGTAATTGCAAAGATCATAGGATGAGGCGCCCCTTAGTCTCTGAACTGATATCATTGCTCTTCAGTACTTTGAAGAGGTCCCTGACAGCAGATTTTCTCAATGTAATTCATCTTTTTATTTCCTGGCTGCCGGTACCAAGAGTGTTGATTGTGGAGCCAAGCAAGCTGAAGCTGTTAACAATCTCAATCTTCATCTATCATGATGCTTCCATCTGGCCCAGTGGTGAGAATCTTTGTACTTTTAATGCTGAGCTTCAATCCATATTGAAGGCTGCAATCTTTTAACTTCTGCAACAAATGCTTCAGGCCCTCAGAGTTTTAGCAAGCAATGTTGTGTCATCTGCACAACACAGGTTGTTGATGAGTCTTCCTCCAATCATGATGCCACATTCCTCCTCATAGAGCTCAGCTTTCTGGATGATCTGTTCCACATATAGATTTAAAATATATGGAAATAGAATGCATCCCTGGCATACACCTTTCCTATTTTTGAATCATGCCGTATTTCTTTGTTCTGTTTTGATGACTGCCTCCTGGTCCAAGTATAGATTTCACATAAGCACTATCAAGTGTCCTGGGATTCCCATTCCTCTCAAAATTAGCCACAATTTGTCATGATCCACACAGTCAAATGCCTTTGCATAGTCAATGAAACACAGATAGACATTCTTCTGGTTCTCTCTGCTTTCAGCTAAGATCCATCTAATGTTGGTTATAATGTTCCTAGTGCCACAGCCCCTTCTAAACCCCACCTGCATATTTGGCAGTTCTCTGTTGATGTGCTGTTCTAGTAATTTTTAGATCATTTTCAGCAGAATCTTGCTTGCATCTGATATTAATGATATTTTTTTATCATTTCCACACACTGTCAGATCATTTTTTCTTATACTGGGAATAAAAATGGACCTCTTCCAGTCAGTTAGCCAGGTAGTTGTCCTCCAGAGTTCTTGGTACAACCTGATGAGCACATCCAAGGAAGCATCTGTTTGTTGAAATATGTCACTGGTATTCCATCAATTCCTGGGGCCTTGTTTTTTGCCAACTCCTTCAGAGCAGCTTGAACTTCCTTGTTCATCACCATAGGCTCTTGATCATATGTTGTTTCATTAAATTCTTCTGTGTCAGCCAATACTTTTTAGTACAGTACCTCTGAGTACTTCCTCTATCTTCTTTTGATGCTTCCTGGGTCATGCAACATTTTGTCCTTAAGTATTGCAACTCAAGTCTTGAATTTGTTCTTCAGTTCCTTCAGCTGAAGAACGCTGAGCAAGTTTATCCCTCTATTTTCCAGCTCTTTGAACATTCCATTAGAACACTTTGCTTTGTCTTCCAGTGCTTCCCTTTGAAATCTTCTGTTCAGGCCCCTAACATCTTGCTTCTTCCATTTGCTTTGGATTTTTGGCTCTCTGGTGCAATAACCAAAGTCTCTTCTGACATCCATTTTGGTTTTTTTCTTCCTCCATCTTTGTAATAACCTTTTGAATTCTTCCACCAGTTGTCTGTGTGAGAAGAATAGGCAATCTCTTTCCATGTAATTTACTGTCTCTGAAAACATGCAAAACCAGGTGGAGGGTCAGCCAGGAGTTGGTTCCAACTGTATGGCACACATCAAATAAGACAGAAAGGGAAGCTGTAGTGTGTAAGGAGTCAAGCTCATAATCCAAAATCCATCTGTGACTCCTGACAAGAAAGTTGAACTATTTCCTCCCTTGAGATTTGGTACCTTCAGATCCTCAGTGGAGGGTCAGCTATGAATTGGTTCTGACTTGAAAACAATAAGTAAGTGAATGAGTGGTGATTATTATTATTTATTATTATTATTATTATTAATTATAGTATCATGCAGATTATTAAGATGGGCAGGATTGGGCAGAATTCTTTCTGGTGAAAATCAGACACATCTTACTCTTTAAACTGGCATCATTGCTCCTCAATAATTTGGAGAAGTCTCTAACTACAGACTTTACTGGTGCAATACATCTGTTGATATCCTGACTTATGTTACCAAGGGTGTTGATTCAGATCCAAGTAAGATGAAGTTGTTGACAGTCAGTCTTTTCTTTATTATAATATTGTCCACTGATTCAGTAGTGACCTTTCTTTTTCTTGGCGTTATCATGTAATCTATACTGAAAAATGTAGACCTTGATCTTCTGCAGCAAGTGCTTCAAGGTCTGCTCACTTTCAGCAAATAAGGTTGTGTCATTTGTATAACCTAGGTTATTGATGAATCTTTCTCCAATCCTGATGCCACATTCTTCTTCATAGTGTCTGGCTTCTTGAATAATTTATTCAGCATATAAATTGAATACTTTATTCTTATTTGCTGAAAGTTTTAGTAGCTAGAGTGTTCTTTGATAATTTTCTCCCTGGTTGATCCTAGTGGCATTGTTGTTGGGTACCATCGAGTCAGGTACATAGCAACCCTGTAAACAACAGATATGAACCCTGTCCTACCCTTTGCCATCCTCACAATCTCTGGTACAGTAGTGGAGTAGTATGTAATGTTGTTATTGTTGATTGCCTTCGAATCAAACACGACTCATATCAACCCTATGAACAAAAAAGTCTTGAAGCCCCTCTTAAAACTATTGACATTTATCAAAGTTCATAGGGTTTCTAGAGGCATGTTATTTAGGAAGTGGCTGCCACTCCTGCTTACAAAGTATGTGATAAATCAGGCATTAACTGAAAGATCGATGGTTATAGTCCACCAGTTGCTCCAAGGAAGAAAAACGAGCAGTTTTCTTCTGTACAGATGTGAAGCCTCAGAAACTCAGTGGAGGATCACTGTGATTTAGAATCAACTGAACAATAGCGAATGACTTTACCATCCTAGAGCACATTTTCAGGCCAGAAGTTCACTTAGGAGATATCAACCACAAGCTCATCTTTTGTAACAGAACACACAATGGAAGAATCACAGAATCTAAAATCAAACCAGCCTACTTCTATTCTGCTATCAGTGCCGTTGAAGGCCTTATGTCCTAGGCTTCATACTTTAACCCCTGAGTATCAACATCTTTATCTTGGAAATGAAACTACACCCTCGTAAATTTGGGCATAGATCAATTACAATGTGCGTATAATTACATAAAGGGCAGAATAGCTCATCACCTTCTCTCACTTCTTTCTAATTTCATCCTGTGTGTTTCTTTTCTATTATATGTAGTTATTACAGCACAGAATACCAGAAAAATGTCTATCTGTGTTTCATCGATTATGCAAAGGCGTTTAACTACGTGAATCATAACAAACTGTGGCTGACTCTGAGAAGAATGGGAATCCCAGAACATTTAATCGTGCTAATGCGAAACCTATACTTGGACCAAGAGGCAGTCATCAGAACAGAGCAAGGCAACACTAAATGGTTCAAAATTGGGAAGGGTGTGAGCCAGGGATGTGTCCTATCTCCATACCTTTTCAACCTGTATGCAGAGCAGATTATCTGAGAGGCTGGGCTCTATGAGGAGATGCATGGCGTTAGGATTGGTGGAAGATCTATCAACAATCTGCGTTATGCAGATGAAACAACCTTGCTCACTGAAACTGAAGAGGACCTCATGCACTTACTGCAGAAGGTCAAAGACTGCAGCCTTCAGTATGATTGAGGTTCAATACCAGGAAGACAAAGATTCTCACCACTGGACCAATTGGTAGCATCATGATGGATGGCGAAGAGATTGAGACTGTTCACAGCTTCAGTTTGCTCGGCTCCACAGTCAATACTCTTGGCACCAGTAGCCAGGAAATAAAAAAACATATTGCGATGGGAAAGTCTGCTGTTAGGGACCTCTCTAAAGTACTCAAGAGCAACGGTGTCTCTTTGGAGACGAAGGCGCGCCTGATACAGGCCATGGTCTTTGCAATCATTTGTTATGCATCAGAGAGCTGGACAATGACTAGGGAGGACAGAAGGAGAATTGACACCTTTGAACTGTGGTGCTGGAGAAGAGTATTGAATATACCATGGGCTGCCAAGAAAACAAACAGATTCATCCTAGAGAGGGTTAAACCAGGCTACTCCTTGGAGGCAAGGATTCTGGGGCTTCGTCTGACATATTTTGGACATGTTGTAAGGAGAGACAGGTCTTTGGAGAGGGACATCATGCTGGGTAGAGTAGAGGGACAGCGCAGGAGGGGGTAGACCCTCTGCGAGGTGGATTGATTCAGTGACTGGGGTAATTGGGATGGGAGTGTCAGAGACAGTGTGATTGGCACAGGATAGAGCAGGGTTTAGGGCTGTTGTACATAGGGTCGCTATGAGTTGCAAACAACTCGACGGCACATAACTAACAACACACTGGTTTATCTACAAAGTTCAAATACAACGTTTTTCACATCATATCTTTCCTATTTCTTTCATCCCTCACATCCGATCAAATTGTGCGACCCTATGATCAACACACACAAACCCTGCCCATCCTCACCCCTCTGCTCTACCCTCCTCCCCCTTGGATCTTCATACTCATTCTACAATAATGGTTTTATACAGTATTTGTCCTTATGGGACTGAGTTAGTTCACTCAGTATAATGCCCTCCAATCATTCACAAGTTAGGTAGTAACAAAACCATTGTTCCTGCATGCTCCATAGTATTCCACTGTGTGAATGTAGCATAATTTCTCAATTCATTTGATTGTGATTGACCGTCTGGGCTGTTTCCATATTCTTGCAATGGTGAATAACACTGCTATGAACATTGGTATACAAGTCTCACTTTGTGCCTCAGTTCTCATTTTCTCAGGGTATATTCTAAGCAGTGACATAGCTGGGTAATGCAGAATTTCTGTGTTCAGCTTTTTGAGGAAGCACCAAACTGCTTTCCAAGGTGGTTGTACCATTTTACAATCCCACCAACAATGTAGAAGCGTTTCTATCCCACTACAGCCTCTCCAACATTTATTTCTTGCTGTCCTGTTAAACTTTGCCATAGCTATGAGTGAGGTGGTATCTCATTATGGTTTTGTTTTGTATCTCTTTTACTGTCAATGAATTTTGAGCATTTCTTAATGTGTCTATTAGCCATTCTAATATCTTCCTCTGTGAAAATTCTTTCCATGTATTTTGCTTATTTTGTAATTAAGTTATCAGTCTTTTTCGGGGGAGGCCCAGGAATATTCTGTAACCTTTTGTTATGAGACTTTTCTCTGAGATGGTATTACCAAATGTTTGCTTCCAGTCTGTAGATTTTCTTTTTACCATGTCGAAAAAAGTTTTTGATAAGTACAGGGATTTAATCTTTAGAAGGTCCCATTCATCAATTTTATCTCTTCAGTTTGTGCATTCCTGGCTGTATTTGACAGTCTCTTTTTTAGTATAGACTAGATTATCCATGGTGGGCAGTGTTTGGTGGAGCTCCCCAATTAAAATAAGCTTGAAAGTAGGAGTGGCATCTGTTTCTGAAATAGCTTGCCTCCGGAAACTCTATGAACTTGGAGAAATGATGAAAGTTACACAAGTGTTCAGGTCTTTTATTCATAAATCGTCTTCAACTCAACGGCACTTAACAACAAACAACAGGCCTTCTAAGCATGATCCCAATTTGTCTCTTATGAACTTTATGGTTTGGGGCTTTACTCTCAGGTGTCTGATCCATCTTGAGTCGATTTTGATCTATGGTGTAAGATGTAGATCCTGTTTCACGTTTCTGCAAGTGGAAGTCCAGTTTTCCAGCACCATTTGTTGAAGAGGTTGTCGTTTCCCCATTTGATAGCTTTAACTTCCTTGTTGAGTATCAGTTAACCTTAGATATCTGGGTCTATTTCTGGGTTCTCAATTCTGTTCTATTGGTCTATGTGCCTGTCATTGTACGAGTACCATGCTGTTTGTTTACTACTGCTGTGTAGTAGGTTTTGAGGTCAGGGAATGTTCTGCCTCCCACTTTATTTTTGTTTCTCAGAAGTGTTTTGCTTATTCAGAGTCTCTTTTCTCTCCAAATAAACTTGACAATTTCCCTTTTGATCTTCTTGAAAAACTAATTTGGTATCTGGATTGGGATTGCATTGAACGTAGATTGCTTTTGTAGGATTGCCATTTTCATGATCCTGAGTCTTCCTATTTATGCACAGGGCACATTTTTTCATTTCTTTAGGTCTTTATTCTTTCTTGCAGAAATGTTCTGTCATTTTCTTTGTATAGGGCTTTTGTATTTCTAATTAGTTTCACTCTCAAGTATCTCAATTTGTGGTTGGCTATTATAAATGGTATTGCTGTCTTGATTGCCGTCTCAGAATTCTCTTTGTTACTGTAAAGGAATTCCACTAATTTTTAAAATATTGATCTTATATCCCACCACTCTAATAAATTGGCCTAATAACTCTTAACAGTTTTTTTGCCAGTTCTACTTTTTTTGTTCTACCAGCATGTTAGATACTTCCGCATTTTGCTCTTAATATTCTGAATCACATTTTCATGTTCTTCTGTTATTTCCACTACTATGTTGGCTGTACCCTCGCTGTCTTGTGATGGTTTTATAAGTTCTTGAACCTCTTTATTTATATTATTAATTCTTTCTTCCATCTTTTGCATTTTCTAACATAGCTGTTCATCAATTTATTTCTTCTGGAATATTATCTCTGGGTTATTTGCTTTCTTAATTGTTTCTTCCATCATTTGCATCTTCTTCTGTAGCTGTCCAAATAACTCCACATCAACATATTTCTTCTGGTTCTCTATATCTTGGGTATTCATTGGGTCTGCTTTTTTAGGAGAAAGGTTATTTTGGGGTTTTTTTGTTTTGTTTTGTTTTGTTTTGTTTTGGGGTTTTTTTTGCATAGCACAAGTTTTCATTTAGGAAAACTGGGTTTAAATTTCCCTTAAAGAGTTATGGTTTAAGTTAAAGACAAATGAGTTTATTAAACTAACAAGTTGGTGTTCAATTTGGGTTTTTTTTTTATGTTAAGTGAGGCAGACTGCTTCTTTCTTTACAATATGTGAGTCTTTTCTGTGTAGATGTTAGGTCATTGTAACTATATGGTGACACAGAGTATGACAATGTTTTGTGAAGGACCTGTGTATTTATGCTCCCTTCTTGCTAGTCAGTAGTGCTTCCCCCAAGTACCTGAATGGGAAACCAGGAAGCCTATTATTCTCTACCAGAACTGGCATCACCACCTCTCTCAAGCTGCTCAAGCTGTCCTGCTCCCTTCTGCTTGAGCTTAAGGGGTCCTGTGTGGTGTAGCCAAACAGCAGTATTTTCCTCAAAGCACTGTGGACGCCATGCCTCTTCCTGGCATGTAATGCTTTGTCCTGCTGTCCCTGTGTCTTTCTTAAGCTGATCATATCAGTTTCTTTTTTGGAATGCAGCAGGAGAGACATAATAAACTAAAGAGAAAATAAAAAACTAGTTGACATCATGCTGAGTGAAATAACTCCATCACAAAAGGACAAATAGTGTATAAGATCGTTACTGTGAAAATAGAAGAGTAACTGAGGCAGTGGCAGAGATCTGGAGAAAAGAGAGTGTACAGACAATGAACACTGTAAAGTATCAGAACAAGAGAGAATCAACCAGGGAAGAACTGATGAAAGAATAATCTGGCTACTGCAATTAGCAAATAGGAACAGGGTATTTACATTCAGAAGGGAAAGGGACAGAGAAGAAGGGAGGTGGAAGAAGGTAGAGGGGGCAAATATGATTAATTTTAAAAAAATAAACTAGTTTCCACTGAATTGTTTCTAACACATGACAACCCCTTTTTGTGCAGAATAGAACTTCTCCACACAGGTTTTTTAGGCTGAGAAAAATTTCAGAAGCAATTAACCAGGCCTATTTTTCAAGACACCTGTGAATGGGTTTAAAATGTTGGTACCTTTTGATTAATAATTGAGCACTTAGCCATGTTCACCACCCAGGGACTCTATGACATAAAGGAATACAAAATTTCAGAAGTTTGCTCACCCTTCAAAACTCGGGTTGTGTTACCTGCCTGAAGAAATCTTTAACTGCCCTCTGTCAAGTCTCATTGAGATGACTGCTGTGTATTTATGTATCAACAGTGCATTCTTATAAGTATTTGCTTCATTGGCCATTCTTTCCATTCTCCTTCCCCAGGAGAAAGGACCATGTCTAATTTCCCTTGCCATAAGCAAATCTCTGAACAGTGCCTGACACATATCTATTAACCTATTGTCATATGACAGGATAGCACTGGCCCATTATCTTATATAGGTTGTAAGAGAGGACCCAAGAGGAGACAGATTGACACAGTAACTGGGGTAATGGGGGTAGGTGTGTCAGATACAGTGAGACTGGCTCAGGATAGGGCCGAGTTCAGAGCTATTGTACATAGGGTCTCTATGAGTCATAGGCAACTCGATAGCACATAATGACAACAACAACACAGTATTTACACAAAGTAGAACTGGTAGTTCAAGGGCCAAGCATTAAGCTGCTAATAGAAGTATCAGTGACCTAAAGCTACCAGCCATTTCACAAAAGAATGTTGTTGTTGTTGTTTTTGGGCACTGCTGAGTTGAATACAACTCATGAACAACACACCTGAATCTTGTCCTATCCCGTATACCATTCTCACCATCTCTGACACTCTTGAGCTCATTCCTGTGGTCATTATGTATATCCATCTCATTGACGGTCTTACTCTCTTTCACCAACCTTTCCAAATATTCCCCTTTCCAAGGAATAACCTCTTCAACCAACATGTCCAAATCTTTGCCCTCAAGGAACACCATTGTTGCACCATTTCCAAGGCAAACCTGTTTGTTCTTTTGGCAGTCCATGAGATATTTGCTACTCTTCACCAACACCACAAGTCAAAGGCATTGATTCTTCCTCTGTTATTCTTATCGTTTGTCTAGCCCCCAGACAAATAGGAAGTGACTGAAAAGACCATGTCCTGAATTACGTGCACCTTATTCTTTATATTAACATCATTGCTCTTTAGTATTTTAAAGATATCCCTGACATCAGACTTTCCCAATGCAGTCCATCTCCTTGTCTCCTGACCATTGATACCAAGAGTACAATTGTGGATCCAAGTAAGATAAAATCATTGACAGTTTCAATCATTCCTCTATCTATCATAATGTTGCCAACTGGCCCAGTGATGAGGATTTTTTTGTCTTCTTGATGTTAAGATGTAATTCATATTGAAGGCTGTAATCTTTGCTTCAAGTCCTCCTCACTTTCAGCAAGCAAAATTGTGTCATCTGCATAATGCAGGTTGTTGATGTGTCTTCTTCTGATCCTAATGCCACTGTTCTTCATAGATTCTGGCTTCACAAATTATTTGCTTAGCATACAGACTGAATAGATACAGAGAAAGAATACAGCCCTGATGCGTACCCTTCCTGATGCTAAACCCTGTAGTGTTTCTTTGGTCCACAATAACCATTTATACAGCTTAAAAAAGGCACTCTACTCTCTCCTGTAGGGTCACTATGAATCAGAATTTATTTGATAGTAATTAGTTTGCTTTTTGCTTTTTTGTTTTGTTTTGGCATATGTAGGTACCTAATAAATATTTATTGAAAGAATTAATAAATGGCCACTCATAGATCCTGCTTCTTATACTCTAATTAAATACTTGCACAGGCAATTGCCTAGGACAATTTTTTTTTTAATCCCAGAAGGGTTCCCCACCCTCCTAGCAGGGGAAGATATGTTTCAGGCTGATATCTATGTTCTTATTTATGCCATTCTCTCACACAAAGCCCACCTTTCCTATTCACCCAAGCCAGCTCTGATTTCCAAGCCACTGAAAGCCTCTTTTTTAATGAATCCTTTTGCAAGTTGCTGTAGCCTGTTGTGATCTTTCATCCTTTGAATTCCTTAAATATCTAAGGTCTATGTCATCAATACGACAATCACTGTATACTGCCAAGTTCCTCCTCTTACATTATTCTAAGCAGCTGTCATGTCTTATTCATTATGGCCTTTCCTGCAGTGTTTTGCATGCATGAGCCAAAACATGGTTTTTAATTGAGCTGGAAACAAAGAGATGCCTTTTGGGGAGTATATTCCGTGTGCCCCTCCCTCTAACTACACTTTGACTTTCTCAGCTCTTTATCCCAGGGAAGGTACTCTTCAAATGTTACAAATTTATCTTCAGGGCTAATTGTCTTCTGCTTTCCATTTGTGTTTAGTCAGTAGATCAGTGAATAGAAGGATAGAGTGATAAGTCCTTCCCTGCATGGCTGGTTCTGGGCTGGTCCTCTTCTTTAGTTATCTAGTGCTGCCATACCAGAAATACGGCTAGTGCATGACTTTAACAAGTTGAATTTATTTTCTGATTTTTTTATTGTTAGGTATCATCAAGTTGACTACAACTCATAGCAACGCTATAGACCACAGATTTGAGTCTTGTCCTATCCTTTGTGTACCAGCCTCAAGATCTCCATTGTGCTCAAGCCCATTGCTGTAGTCGCTGTATCAATCCATCTTGTTGAGTTTTCCTCTCTTTCTCTGACTCTCTACCTTTCCCAGAATGATGTCTTTTTCTAAGAACTGAACCCTCTTGAAAATAGACCCAAAGTAAGTGAGATAATGTTTCACTATTCTTGATTCCAAGAAACACTATGGTTGTACTCCCTCCAAGACATATTTGTCTGTTCTTTGACAGTCCAGGGGTTATTCACTACTCTTCTCCAACACCACAATTCAAAGGCGTCCATTCTTCCTCTGTCATTCTTATTAATTCTCCAACTTTCAGATTCATTGAAAATATTATGGCTTGAATCAGGTACACTTTTGTTTTAAATTGACCTAATTGATCACCATGATAGATGGAGAAGAAATTGAGGTTGCTAAAAATTACAATTTGCCCAGTTCCACTGTCAACACTCTTGGCACCAGCAGTCAAGAAATCAAAAGACAAATTGCATTTGGAAAATCTACTATCAGGGACCTCTCCAGAGTCCTAAAAAGTGATGATGTCATTCTAGAGACTAAGGTATGCCTAATTTAGCCTTTAGTCTTCACAATTCCTTACAATGACAATGACTAAGGATGATAGAAGAAGAATGAAGGCCTTTGAGTTGTGATGCTGAAGAAGAGTCTTGAAAATATCATAGGTGACCAGGAAAACAAATAGACCTGTCTTGGAGAGGATGAAACCAAGTTTCTCCTTGGAGGATAGGATTTTGAAGCTCCATCTCACATACTTTGGTCATGGGACGAGGAGGGACCAGTCCTTCAAGAAGGACATTATGCTCAGAAGGGTGGAGGGATAGCACAGGAGAGAAAGACCCCAGATAGATGGACTGATATAGTAATGAGGGTATTGAGGGTTATTGTGTAGGAATTAGTGAGACTGGCTCAGGACAGGGCAGGCTTTAGGATTGCTATGAGTTGCAGACAACTCAGTGGTACGTGATGACAACAACAACAACAACAATTGATCTTTAGCACTTTGGAGACGTCCTTGAAAACAGATTTTCCCAACGTAACACATTTCTTGATTTCTTGACTGCTAAAGATTTAAGTTGTCAATTATTTCATTTTACTTGGATCCACAAGCAACACCCATGGTAATAACAGTCAAGTTCATGACTTAGGAGGCTCCAAGTACAAATTCAGGGTCCTGGCTTTGGGGCAAGGCTCTCTCTCTTTTGGGTCTGAAGGAAGGTTTTTGCCTCCTTTTAACAGCTCCTGGCCCAACCTTCTTTGAATCTTTGTGTTTCAGCCTTCCCTTATATAAATCAAAGAGGTTCCCAGTATAGGAACCTGGTCCAAAGGACAACTCACTCCATTCCTAACTTTTTTGTTTATTACTGAAGTGTCTCTCTCTCTCTTCTGATTTTTCTCTTCTTAGGTCTCTAGTAAGAGAAAAGAAGTGTAGGCCAGATCCCAGGTAAAGTGCCTTTGCACTGGATCATGGCTATAATGTTGTTGTTGTTGTTGTTGTTGTTGTTATGTGCCATCAAGTGAGACTGAGAATATTTTCTCCACCCTTTATCATCTTATAATTGATTAATGTCAGATCATAGAGGATTATTATAAAACAGCCACATTACATCATTGTTGCTGTTGTGTAAATAAAACAGCCACATTACATCGTTGTTGCTGTTGTGTACCATAGAGTTGGAAACGACCCAGAGCTGACCCTCCAGCAGGTTTTCAGAAGCAGTTAATTGCACAGGAGGAGATTGCCCATCCTTCTCCTGTGGAGCAGTTTTTGGCCTCAAACCACATGGCTTTGGAATTTGCAGCACAGAAAAATAATCCATTGAGAATCATGGTCCAATTAGATAAACCCATACTTTAGAGAACACAATTCAACTCATGGCATCCTATCTCTAAGGGACCAGGCCCCAATAGCATCATTTTTTCCAATTGCCTTTTAAGGTCTGAAATCTGGGCATCTGTTGCTGATTCCCTAATCCTGTCTATACCTTTTGTAAATAGTTCCTTAGTTATTGTCCAAAATCCCAGAAGAGTTTGTTGACTTTTTGCTAAAACTTTGACTGATTCAGGAGCTTTCAGTTTAGCTGGGGTGGTTGTTCTTAAATGCGAGTGAATTGAGTACAACTCACAGTGACCTTATGAACAACAGACCTGAACCCAGTCCTTCTTGTTGTTGTTATGTGCTGTCGAGTCGCTTGCGACTCATAGCGACCCTATGTACAACATCCCTAAACTCTGCTCTGTCCTGTGCCAATCGCACCATCTCTGATACACCCATCCCGATCCTGTACTATTCTCATCATCTCTGACACACTTGAGCCCATTGCTGCAGTCAGTGATTAATCCAACTCATCAAGGTGATTAGATAAGGACCATCTTCTCTTTAGTGACCTTCTACCTTTCTGAAGAATAGCTTCTCTTAGCAACATGGCCAAAATATGCAAGATGAAGCTTCACCATCCTTGCTTCCAAGGAGCAATCTGGCTTCACCTTCTCCAAGACATATACTGTTTGTTCTTTTGATGACATTCAGTTCTTTCCTCCAACACCACATCTTGAAGGCATCATTTTTTCTTCTGTCATCCTTATTTGTCGTCCAGTTTTCAGATACACAGCAAGTTATGAAAAAAACCCAAAACACCCATGGACTGAATCAGGCACCTTAGTCTTCAAACTGACATCATTGCTCCCCAGTAATTTGGAGACGTCCGTGGCAAAGGACTTGCCCAATTCAATACATCTCCAGATCTCTGGACTGCTGGTCCCAAGGGTGTTGATTGTGGATACAAGTAAGATAAAATTATTGACAATTTCAAACTTTTGCCCATCTATCATGATGTTGTTAATTGATTCAGTGGTGAGAGTATTTTTGTCTTCTTGATGTTTAAATGCAATCCATGTTGGATGCTGTAGCTTTTGATTGATCTTTGGCAGCAAGGGTATCAAGACCTCCTATAATTAATTGATCACATAAAGTTGGCCTTATAATTCATCATCCAAACCAGGGCACTTTTGAAGAGTAGAAAGAGGCACTACTAATAAATATACCAAAGCCAAAGGCATAAGTCAGAATTGTTTCAGGCAATTCAGAATGTATGAACTTCTAGGTAAGGCACACACATATGAAAAAATATAATTGTCATGGTAGGGATAAAACACTTCTAAGAGATAGTATTACAGGACGGTAAAAGACAAGGCCAAAGGTAGGATAGATTGATTTTTTTTTTTCAGAGTATACTCATTTCAATAAAGAAGGGATCATTTCTCCTAGGGGAAGCCATCTGAGATGAGCATGATGTTCAGAGTTTTTTCTCCAAGTAATGAAGTCACATAATCCATTACTTGTGTTTGACCCACTTAGTAGATTTCCTCCAAGAAATTTGTTTCTGATCTGGGCGATACTTCCATCCCTCTACACGTACCCAAAATAACTTTTGACATTTTTTCCCTATTCATGGCTTATCCTCTGAGTTTTTAAGGAAGCAAATTCATTTATTTCAATTTTAGCTATTAGTCTTTTTAAAAAATCAAGTGCATTCCTAATTCAACTATAAATCATTGTAAATATCTGCTGTTTGTAACTAAGTACATTTTAGCTTCAATCTGACAAAAAAACAAAACTGTGAGCTGATTTATGGAGATTACTTGCAAATTCAGACATTCTTATGAAAAATAGCATAAATCCTAATAAAGAACAAGAAATGTTTTCTGTATATAGAAATGAATATCCATATCATATGTGTTTACTTTCTCTCAAAATGAAATAACTTCTTGACAATTAACCAGAACTCTAAAGCTTTGTCAGGCCAACAAAGCAAACCCACACTCATCTGCTCCCCAACTTCTAGCTGTTTCAAATTTACTTGGCAAGGAAATGTTTCTAATCCTCATGTTGCCAGTAGAAGCAAGTTGCTATGTGTCCCTGTGTGTGATTTTGGCTTGCCAAATCACTGCTTTGTTCAGGCATTTATACTAATGAGAATAGTTGCTAAAAACACTTGCACCCCTGCCCAGAAGCAAAGAATACTATGTAGATTAGGGCAGCTAGAGATCTTTCTCCTAATTCCCAATCTGCCTATGTTGATAACAAACAAATAAGAAAACAAACAGCCTATTGCCCTCAAGTCTAATTCAAGCACATAACAACCTTATAGGAGGAGTCAAACAACCCAATAGCATTTCCAAGTCTGTAAGCCCTATGGAAAAATGCTGCCATATAAAGATATGAAGCTCCCATGAAGCAGCTTTCTGCTAGCAGTAGAGCTCGTAACCACTGTGTCAGCAGGTCTCCTTAGCTATGCTAATAGACTTGGATAAATGCAAGATGAGACTAGCAAACATTGATGTTGAAAAGATTCCATCTGAAATACTGAGAAAGGCTTTTACAAGAACAAGACCAATAAGGGGAGAAGAAGGAGGCATGGGCGTTTAAAGGAAATAGTACAGATTGAGAAAGACAACAGCCAGGTAAAAGTAAATGGGGAAAGAAAATCAGTAAAAATGTAAGAGCCAGCAGTCAGCGGGGCAGCCTCTTACACCAATCTAGCAAGTCATTAAGATCTGAAAGGAGCCGTGCCGGAAGAGCAATTTCAGCAGATGTAAAGTTCCAGCCACGAGACCAGGAAAAGCTGCAGTATGCCTTTGATTATAGAAAAATTAGAGATGATCTAAGTGGCCTTACAAATCTATTCCATTTCAGGCTGGAGTCAAATTCTTACAAGGCATTTTAGCCTCCTACTCACATTATCACCAGGAAAGATCTGCAGCTGCCGTGCTGATGATGCCTAGAGAACTCCCCCTGCCAGTGTGGGGTACACCTAGCTTCTGCAGGAGGAATGAGGACTAACTCCCTGAGGAGAATATTCTTGGTCCATATGGGGTATAACATTCTGTCAGCCTGTGAATTTCTAAAAACCGCTTTAAGGCCTGAAACTAATCTTTCAATTATGGGCCATTGCCTGCTGGGCTTTGCATCCATTATGTGAAGTGGTTTAAAACTAATTTTTCAAAGTCAGCAAATTGTTATTTACCCATATGGTGATGATCAGTTGAAAGAGGCAGAAACCGTGCGTCAGCTGCTTCATGAAAAATAACACCTAGTAAAGATTTTTTTAGGGATTTCTGGCGGTCTAGCGGTAGGAAGTTAAGCTACCAACTAGAAGGAGGAATAGGTTGTAATCTACTACCTGCTGTGAGGTAGAAAGAAGACCAGTCTCCACCTGTGTAATTTATTACCCCAGAAATCCTGCTGGAGGGCCAGCTATGGGTTGGTTTTTGACTCAACAGCACACAACGACAATAACAGTCAACATTCCACATTACCAGCATCCACAATGGATTTTCCTTTTAAAAAATTGTAAAAAAAATAATTGTGTATTGATGTCCATTTGAGGACTAAGGTGCATCCACTTCAGGCCAAAGTCTTTCCTGAGAAAGACTTTGCTGCACCTGAGAGCTGGACAATAAGGATGACAGAAAAGTAATTGGTGCCTTTGCCGTGGTGTTGGAGAAGAGCACTGAACATCCATCCCATGGACAGGACAAGAGAACTAACAGATATGACTTGGAGAGGGTGCAGCTGAAGTGCTCTTTAGAAGCAAGAAAGCTATGACTTTGCCTCACATACCTTGAGCATGTTGCTAGGAGGGGCTGTTCCTTTAAGGGGAACATGATGGTAGGAGGGGTGTAGGATCAGCAAAGGAGACAAAGACCCTTGGCCAGGTAGATTGACACAGTGACTGCTATAATGGGTTCTTCTCAGAAAGTGTGAGGATGTTGTAAGATAGAACAGGGTTCATATCCTTTGTTCATAAGTAATTATGAGTCATACTTAACTCGAGCCACATAAAACAACAACATATATAATTTTGCACTACATAAGTTATATACTGTGACGCTGATGTGTCAAATGCGTTAATGGTTGGTTACCCATGGCGGACAGTGTTGGGTGAAACTCCCCAATTAAAACAAGCTTGGAAGCAGGAACAGCATCCACTTCCATAATAGCTTGCCTCCGGAAACCCTATGAACCTGGAAAGGGGATGAGAGACACACAAGTGTTGAGGACTCTCCTTCATAGGGTCGCTATGAGTCACCTGTGACTCAAGGGCACTTAACAACAAATTATATATAACCTTATGTCATGAAATATAATTTATTTAATATAAAGATAAAACCAAAAGCACTGCCATCAAGTTAATGCCAACTCATGGCACCCTTCTATCCTGTTTTTGAGGTTGTAAATCTGTCCCGGAGGAGACTGTCCTTCTTTCTGCCACAGAACAAGTGGTGTGTTTGAACTGCTGACTTTTTTTGTTTGCTAGTGGTTTGACTCCAACAGTCAATAAATGAGCAGTTTCCTGTTGTAAAGACTTACAGCGTCAAAATCAGTACTGTATTGTCATTAGTCAGAATTGACTGATGTAGGAGTAGGTATTTTTAAAATATAAAAATGTATCATTTATCATTACATAGTATTTACATGTTAAGAGATATAATGAGCTCTGATGCCTTAGTGGTAAAGAATCATGATGCCAAACCAAGGGTATGGGGTTTGAATCCACTAGCTTCTCCATGAGGAATAAATGGGAAATCTCCGCCTCTGCAATTTACTGTCTCTGAAAATCTGCTGGAGGGTCAGCTATGAGTAAGTTCCAACTTGACTGTGCCCAACAACATGATATAATATCCAGGATCCAAGATGGTTAAAGAACTTGGCAGCTAATTAATATGGCAGCAAGTTACACTGGCCAGTGGGTCCACAGGTGAAAGATGGGGGAATCTACTTCTATAAAAGATACATAGATTTAGGAAAACCTATGATTTCCTGTCCTGTAGGATTGCTAGGAAGGAACTATGGTGCCCCAGTTCATAACACAGCAGATTGCAGTCCACCATCTGCTCTGAAGGAGAAAGATGGACAGTCTACTCTCTAAAGATTTCCAGTTTAGGAAACCCAGTCAGGATTATTATGAATGGAAGTGACTTGTTTGAAAATGGACATAAAGTTACTATGAAATAAAATCAATTCAACAGAAGTGGATTTGGTTTGGGGTATATAATAATACTAAAAGCGTTGTTGTGTGCAGTTGAATCAGAACCAACTCATAGCTGAGCCTCCAGTGGGTTTTCAAAGACAATTAGTTGAAGGGAGAAAATTGCTCATCCTCCCAATTGGATTAATGTCCAACATAGAACGTTGGTTTGATTCCTATATTCCATCAAGTCACCCGCGACTCATCACGATGCTGTGCTCAATATTATTGAATCTTGCCTAGCCTGAGCCTGTCTCACTGACTTGGACACACCTACTCCCATTACCCAGTTGCCATGCCAATCCATTTCATCCAACGTCTGACTCTCTTGTGCTGTCCTACCACCCTTTGAAGCATGATGCACTTCTCCAAGTACTGGACCCTCCTAGTCAAGTGCTCAAAGTATGTTAGATGAACTGTCAAAATATTTGATTCCAAGGAGAAACAGACCTATTTGTTTTCTTGGGAGTCCATAGTATGTTCAAGAATCTTTTCCAGCACCACAATTCAAAGGAATCAATTTTTTTTTCTGTCATCCTTAGTCAATATCAAGCTCTCTGATGCATAGCAAGTAATTGTGATTACCATGGCTTGGATCAGGTGTACCTTCATCCCTAGAGTGACATCATTACTCTTTAGCATTTTGGAGAGGTCCCAGATGGCAGATGTCCTCAATGCAATTTATCTTCTGATTTTGCTGGTGTGGAGCCGAGCAAGCTGTAATTGTTAGCAACCTCTTTCTCTTCTCCATCTATCATGGTGCTTCCAATTGGAGCACTGGTGAGAATCTTTGTCTTCTTAATGCTAAGCTTCAATCCATATTGAAGTCCTTGGCCTTCTGCAGCAAAACTTTCAAGTCCTCCTCAGTTTTGGCATGCAAGATTTTATCATCTGCATATCGTAGGTTGTTGATTAGTCTTCCTCCAATACTGATGCCACATTCCTCTTCGTAAAGTCCAGCCTCCCGAATGATCTGTTCTGCACGTACATTGAAAAAGTTT
>NW_006399849.1:1967194-1969284 GCF_000299155.1 Elephantulus edwardii | reverse complement strand
GCGACTCGACAGCACATAACAACAACAACAACCCAGAACTACTCAAAAAGAAGTAAGCTGTCATTTTAAAATAAAACAAATACTTACTTTGTGGAAAGAGTGTGAAGATATAAATTCCATTTTGGGATGTTCTTATTGCAGAAATTATCTGGACCTCAACAGCAAAGTTTTAAATTCAAAACACAGACACACTAATATGTAAGCAGATGTTGAACCATGATAAAGCCATCTTAAAATAACATGTATAGGCTGAAGAGCAAAGGAGCAAAGGCCAAGGATGGAAACTTTGGGTACACTATTGAAAAGTGAACAACAAATAAAGACTATTAAAACGCAGAAAGGTAGAAAGAAAAAACAGGGCTTTATATGATTTGGTGTTTCTATTTGTTTAACAAAAATAAAGGAAAACTTTCAAGGAGAGAAAGTTTTCAAGGGTCAAGTGCTACACTGAAAGCAAGAACAAGGAAAAAATAACTTCTATTGTTTCAGGAACTCATTTCCATGTATTGAGAGGGAAAGATGGGGAAAACCCCTGGTATATAATTAACTGGAGATTTTCAATGTGGCAATTTAGTGCTGGAAGTCATCACTGATTTTAACTCAACGTATTTTCTACTCTGAAGGGATTATGCTGAAACATCCTCCCACCAGCAAGGGAAAAAGATAAGACTGCTTGTAAGAGGTGATTCACCTTCTATTGCCTCATGGGCTGGGTTGTCTAGAAGCAGACACAGAGATGGAATCTGGGGTGCAAGATGTCTACTAGAGATCAACATGAAAAAAGAGAGAGGAAGGATGATTGGACAGAGAGAGTGCACTAGAGCAAGAACTGCCCCACAGACTACCCCCATGTCAAGTGGGAACCCCTTAGCTCTTGTACATTCACCTTGCTTGGTCACTGGAAGCTGACTGTCCCTGGATGGATGGCACATGGGTACGCAGCTCGCTATAGCTGAGGTAGAACCTGAAGAAGATTATAGCTGGTATGTTTTTTCATAACTAAGCAGTTTTCCTGACTAGGGGCCTGGGCAGTACATCTCCATGTCTAGCACACATGGGTTATTGCAGGCTTTTTTAACAAACATGTGACACAAAGCTTTATCAAGCTATGATAACAGGTAGTCAGAATAGCCAGTAATTAGCTCTTTGCTCCTGTACCAGCAGTATAAAGCCATTTCTTTGTTATTACCAATATGGAACAACTTCCAATGATTAAAATATACTAAAAAGATGATCCTCTTATACTGGGTATGTAGGTAGAAAAACTTAGACTCAGCAAAAAAAATGTTATAATCAGATTTGCTGTGGAAGTTGTTAGATATATTTTATAGCTGAAGAAAAAATTAAGTAGCAGACAAGAAAGCCGTTGAACAGCTCCAATAATATCAGAAATGAAATTTTGGTTACCTATGGTGGAAGGAACAGCATTTAAGAAACATTTTTTTCAAAAAGTGCTCTATAATTGGGCAGCCCTGAGAAAATAAAATGAAGCAATCACATTTGGTTATACATTATATTTCTATACCTGACATTGCTTCCTTTGCAAGATAGATGTTTTCCGTGCCAGATGTAATTAGGCACTGAGATAAAACAGCCTTAATATTCTGCATATTTGATGAGGGCTGCCAGCAGCTGTCAGACCACTGACTCTGATCTCATGTACAATGAAAACATCAAAGACATCTGCGGTTTGCCCTAAATTAGTGACAGAATCTTTTATTATGTAACCACCCTGGCTGTTTGTGTCATGAACAAGGGAACCTCCAGACATTGTCCCTGGGTCCATGGAGACTTTGGAAAGGCCCAGATGTCCTTCTTCCCTGCATAGCAAAGCATATAAGGGCATAGAGTTTGAGGTCACTTAGACCTACAGGTTAGCCCTCAGCTTCTTACTTCTTCTTAGTTTTTGTGGTGGTTTTTTGTTTGTTTGTTTATTCAGGGAAAATTACTACTTTAGCTCTCTCAGTCATAATTTCTTTTTTTTTTAAACGAAATGGCAATAATAATATTCATTGTATTCTATTTGGAACCAACTCATAACTGAACCTCTGACAAGTTTTCTGAGGTTGTAAATGGCACAGGAGATCGCC
>NW_006399849.1:1965553-1966784 GCF_000299155.1 Elephantulus edwardii | reverse complement strand
TGAAACATTCTTCTAGATTGTGTATCCCTGGTGTGTCAACTTGCCATACAGAGGTAACTTGTGGTTGCTGTGAAGCTGAACACTGTGACACTGATGTGTCAAATGTGTTAATGGTTATCCATGGTGGACAGTGTTTGGTGGAGCTCCCTGATAAAAAAAGCTTGGAAGCAGGAGTGGCATCCACTTCCATAATAGCTTGCGTCTGGAAATGCTATGAATCTGGAGAAAGCATGAAAGCCACACAAGTGTTGACGACTTTCGTTCATAGGGTGGCTATGAGTAGCCTACGAGTCGATGGCACTTAACAACAACAACAACAACAACAACAACTGAGTAATCATATGGGGTTATTTAGAACTTCAGTTAGGACAATATGCATAAAGTATTTAACACAATGTCCAATGCCAATGTAGTAAACAGTGAAGGCTGGCAATCCTTGCAGCTTCACCTAGTGCCCTTTTCTAGGAAGCAATTAACTGTAGTGGCTTTAAAACACTTCTTTCCTAATAAAAAGGTATGTTAAAGCTCTCCACTATGTTTAAAATCACTCATATACCCATCTCTTACCCCCTAACACACACACAGAATTCTCTTCAGAATTCTTAAACCTACTGAAGTTTTCCTAGTAACCATGGACAACCCAAGCCCCAGGATTATCAATAATGCTTTTATATGCACACAAAGCTGAACAATGAATAAAGAAGACCAAAAGAGAGTTGATGACTTTGAATTGTGGTGTGCATGAAAAATATTAATCAAATTGACTAATCCTTCCCATTGCTTTGTACAAATTGGTGGAATGTTTTACAGAAACTTTTATTTCCTTTTCAAAATCATGCACTTTTGATCAAATTGCCACCAACCAATTATTGTGAAAATTTCCAGGTCTTTAACCACCAGTAATTGAAAACCTGATTCAGTTGTCTTAAACAGCAACATCTATTACCTCACAGACTAACAAGTACACAGACAGGCAGCTCCAAGGTTGCTATGTTTATGACTCATCATCTCATCAAAGAAGCAGGTAATTCCCAGGTATGTGCTCTGCCATGCTCTTCCCTGTTGACTTTGTCCTCAGGCTAGCTCCCTCATAGTTGCAAAATGACTATCATATATAACCAATTATATCTATTCTTCCTGTGTCTATTTTTAAAAAGAAAACTTATCTTAGAAGTCTCCCAGCAGGAATCTCCCTGAAGTTTCAGTGGCCAAAATTTTTTTTAATACTTTT
>NW_006399849.1:1962547-1964227 GCF_000299155.1 Elephantulus edwardii | reverse complement strand
GAGCATTTCTTCATGTGTTTGTTAGCCATCTGAATGTCGTCTTCGGTGAAGTGCCTGTTCATATCCTGTGCCCATTTTTCTATTGGATTATTTACCCTTCTCTTGTTGTGGTGTCAGTGGCCAAAATTATATCACGTTACTGTTGTTGTTACGTACCAAGTCAACTCCGACTTGTAGTGACTCTATGAAATATCAAAATCTTGCCCAATCTTGTGCCATTCTCACAATCTCTGCTGTGCTTAAGCCCATTGTTGTAGTCACTGTGTCAATCTATCTCATTAAAAGTCCTTCTCTACAGGGTAATGTCGGTGTGAATCAAAGCCCACTTCTAAGACTTGAGGTTGGAGTATGCTCACTCATAGAAATCACCAGGGCCCACAGGAGTGGAAGTGGGAGGAATACAACAATGGAGAAACAGGCTGAGCTTGGGTGTACTCCTTCAGCACTGCCCACCTAGCATACACAGATGAGTGAATAACCAGGAAAGGATTGTTGGCTTGAGGAGCAGGCAGTCATGAGGACTCCTTGCTAGTTGACCTGCCCCCACATAGGAGCTAGGGCTAGGTGAGGAGGCAAATAGGTCTGGAGCAGAGAGAAGTGTGGACTTCTGTACTTGCAGCTGATATTCATTTGACAGATGGCTGGAGGCGAGTTGACCAGAACTCAACCAGAGAAAGAGAAAGTGATCCATGCTGTGAGCCAGGGGATATTGCTGCAACAATGCCTTGCTGTGGAATGGACTTTGCTTGTAAATGCAGATGCTCAATTCCCAAGTGGAACAAAACCTTCAGCAAAAGGAACATGTTTGTTCCTAGAGTTCTGGTTTGAAGGGTTAACAAATTGGAAACTGGTTATCTAAAAGGGAGATATTAGGACATGAGGCATGAAGTAGCTAGCTCACATGCTTTCACAAATATAGTATTAGTAAGGTGATTGCAAGGGCTGGAACCCAAAATATACACAAATGAAAACTAATGTAAATGAAAGACTATTAAATACAATGTGCATTCATGAAACACAATGTATATGAATGATAAAATATTACTTTTTTTAAAAGTAAGCTGGCCCCCTCTCCTTCTCTGCCCTTTCACCTTTCCAAGCATAATGCTATTTTGAGGGACTTGTTCCTCCTTGACAATATGTCCAAAATAAGTGAAACAAAGCCCCATCATCCTTGCCGCTAAGAAGCTCCCTGACCATACTTCTTCCAGGACAAATTTGTTTGTTCTTTTATCAGTCCATGTTGTTGTCATGTACTGTCAAGTCAGAACTGACTCATAGCTGACCCTCCAGCAGATTTTCAGAAGCAGTTAATCACCCTGGAGGAGATTGTCCATCCATCTCCCACAGAGCAGCTTGTGGCCTCAAACCACGTTCCTTCAGGATTGCAGTGCAGCTTCTTTTTTTTTTGTTTTTTTTTTTGTTTTTTTTTTTGCAGTGCAGCTTCTTGCAACCAGGCTGCCAGTCCATGTTGCTGTTGCTTGCGACTCATAGCGACCCTATGCACAACAGCCCTAAACTCTGCTCTGTCCTGTGCCAATCGCACTGTCTCTGACACTCCCATCCCGATAACACCAGTCACCGAATCAATCCACCTCATAGAGGGCCTTCCCCTCCTACGCTGTCCCTCCACCCTCCCCAGCATGATGTCCTTCTCCAAGGACCGGTCTCTTCTTACAA
>NW_006399849.1:1949334-1961260 GCF_000299155.1 Elephantulus edwardii | reverse complement strand
TTCAAAGCAGCCTGAACTTCCTCTTTCATCACTATAGGCTCTTGCTCATATGTTGTTTCATGAAATTCTTCTGTGTCTGCTAATTCCTTCCAATGCAGTGATTCAGTATATTCTTTCCATCTTCTTTATTCTGCCTAAAGCATCCTTGATTATAGCAGCTCGAGGTTTGAATTTGTTCTTCAGTTCCTTGAGCTTAAGAAATGCTGAGTAAGTTCTGACCTTTTGATTTTCTGACTCCAACTCCTTGCACATTTCATTGTAATATTTTATTTTGTCATCGTGTGCTACATTTTGAAATCTTCTATTCAATTCTTTAGTATCTTCAATTCTTCCTTGTGCTTTGGCTTCTCTTCACTCCAGTGCAATTTTCAGAGTCTCTTCTGACATCCATTTTGGTCTTCTTTTCTCTTCTGTCTTTGTAATGACCATTTGCACTCTTCCTGAATGATACCCTTGATATCCTCCCACAACTCATCAGGTCGTCGCTCATTATTGTTCAAGGCCTTAAACCTGTTCCTGAGATGATTCTGAAATTCAGGTGGGTTAGACTCAAAGTCATATTTTGGTTGCCTTGGATTTGGTTTAATTTTCCAACAAAGTTAAACCAAATCCAAATCCAAGGCCAGTCCATAGTATATTTAATATTCCTTCAACACTACAATTCAAAGGCATCAGCTCTTCAATCTCCCTTATTCATTATCCAACTTTCATAAGCATGCGAAGCAATTGAAAATATGGTTTGAGTCAAGTGCACCTTAGTATTTAAACTGGCATCCTTGTTCTTTAGCACTGTAAAGAGGTACTCGGCAGTAGATTTGTCCAATGCAATTTGTCTTTTAATCTCTTGACTGCTGCTCCCATGGAGATTGAGCGCAATCCAAGTACGATGAAATCACTGACAGCTCCAAACTTTTCTTCAACTACTATGATGTTGGCTATTGGTCCCATCATGAGGATTTTTATTTATGTTGAGGAACATTCCATACCAAAGACTAAATTCACTGGTATTGTTCAGTGCTTCAAGGCCTCTTTGAATAACAATATAAATGGGAGTAAGATTACTGGTTTGGGGAAGCACAAATCAGTGTGGAATAGCATGGATAATTCACATAAAACCAGAGTTCCCTCATTAAAGAGGAAGACACAGTGATTTTTTTTATTTTAATGCCTGTACCAGCTATGACAGGGTTGGAAAATAAAGATTTTGCTTTCCTTCTAGTTTTATTATAATAATGACTATAATAATAATAAAACCCCAGACTACACAACTATTAGTGTAGAAATAGAAAAAAATATTTATTTATAATAAAATTAATCAATTAAGCAGAAATAAACTTGGAACTGATATTTGGTTGTACACATTGCTGTTGATAAGTGCTGTCAGAACCAAATCTTAGCTGACACTCCAGCAAGCTTTAGAGGCAGTAAATGGGACAGAACAGATCTGTCTGTCTTTCTCAGAGCAGCAGATTCAAACCATCTGCCTTGAGTTAGCAGTACAATTCCATAAGTACTAGGCCATCAGTGCTTCCTGTATACATAGTACGACATGTTGTTGTTTTTATGTGTTGCCAAGTCCCTTGTGACTCCTAGTGACCCTATGTACAACAGCCCTAAACCCTTCTCTGTTTTGTGCCAATCTCACTGTCACAAACACACCCACCCTGATTACTCCAGTCACTGAATCAATACACCTCATAGAGGGTCTTCCTCTCCTGCACTGTCCCTCCATCCTCCCAAGCATGACATCCTTCTCCAAGTATCAGTCCCTCCTTGCCCAAAATGTGTCAGATGAAGCCTCACAATCTTTGCCTCAAAGGAGCAGCCTGGTTTAATCCTCTCTAGGATGAGCCTGTTCATTTTCTTAGCAGTCTATGGTACATTCAATACTCTTCTCCAGCACAACAGCTCAAAGGCATCAATTCTCCTATCCTCCCTAGTCATTGTCCAGCTCTCTGATGAATTACAAGTGATTGCAAAGAATATGGCCTGTATCAATAATAAATTATTTCTATTTATTCTATCAATCAATACTTATGCAGTTCCATCCATTAAGTAACTTGATCATCATTTCCGGACAAACTAATCAAACGCCAAGTTCAAAGTAATTAAAACTCAGACAGCTATACTCAACACTGTCTTTCAGACAGCTCAATGATGAGCACATAGTAGCAGACAATGAGCAACAAATGTTCTGCCTAATGATTCCTAATGGCTCTGTTGCTAAGCCACTCACTGATTCCTGCTTATAGAGAAACTCTACGGGACAGCAGTAATCTGTCCTACAGGGTTGCTATCAGAATCAAATCTATGCATGAGAGGGAGAAACAAAGTCCATTTTCCATAACCTCTACATTCAATACTGTTGTTAGCCTAGAACATTAAGAAACACTAGATAAGTAGCCTAAAGCCAAATCAGTCTGACTGTTTTCTCTACAACATAGTCCATTCTGGGGATCCTAGTATGTACCACTGACAAAGTTATTTCCTTTCTCATCAGTTGACTTCAAAAGACGAGAAAGAAAGTAAAAAAAAAAAAAAAAGAAGACCAAAAACAACAAAAGACTCTTCCCTAGGTCATTTCTGCAAAACATCTTCTACTAGTCAGTAATTATCTTGGAATGGCTTGTTTCTGCTCACACATTACAGCTCTCAGCCACTTTTTGAGTGTTCTCCATCTACTCTCTCTGTGTCCTGTTTCTGTTATGAGGATCATATGAGTTCTAAAACTTGCTACGTAAGAAAGTAGAGTAATCCACCACCGTCATGTTGATTTCCACTCCTGAGGACCGTCCATCAGATTTCCTAGGCTGTACATCTTTATGAGAAGAGTCTGTCCTTCTTTCTTCTGTGGGTTTAAACTACTTTCAGCTAGTGGATTCAAACTACTGACCTTATGCAATCTAACACATTATGCACTACTGATAAGAGCTGGAAAATATTCTTCCATTGTTGTATATGGAGCTTCCAACATTTTCTATGGGACACCACTAAACATAATGCAATTAAGCACTTGTCATCCTCCATGTTGTATGAAAGGAACAAGGGAACACAGTATGCTTTAAAATTAGGAAGGGTTTTTGGCAGGATTTAGTCTTTTCTCCATACCTATTCATTCTGTATACTGAGAAAATAATCCATAATGCTGGACTCTTTGAAGCAGAATGTAGCATCAGGATTGGGGGAAGACTCATCACCAAGCTACATTATACAGATGACACAACCTTGCTTGCTGAAAGTTAGGAAAACCTGAAGCTTTTACTGCAGAATACTTCAATACAGATTACATCTATACATCAAGAAAACAAAGGTCCTTGCCACTTGGCCAATAGGCAACATCATAATGGAGAAAGGATGGAAACAAACAATTATTTCCCCATACTGAGATCCATAATTCACACTCTTGGTACTAGCAGCCAGATCAGTAGACATATTGCTTTGGACAAAGCAGCCTCCTCAAAATACTAAGAATAAATTATGTCAATTTTAAGACTAAAGGTGCACCTTATTCAGGTTATGGTCTTTTCAACCACTTGCTATGCACCTAGTGAATAAGAAGGACAGAAGAAGAATTTATATATTCGGGTTTTCGGGTTTTTTACTTAGCTTCTTTTAGAAGAATTCATTTACTTGATTATAGTTTTGGAGAAGATAACTGAATGGATTGTCAAAAAAAGAAGAGATATGTCTTTGTAAAGGTGCCAGAGAGCTTTTTAGGAAAGGTTATCCCTTGGAAAGGGATATCATGCTTGGAAATGTGCAGGGTCATCAAAAGAGTGGAACACCCTCAGCGTGATGGATTGACATGGTGAGTACAGCAATGGGTTCAAGGTCATTAGAGATTGTGAGGATGGCACAGGGTAAGATGAGACTTATTCATAGGGTCTCTATGAGTTCTACTCAACTTGAAAACATCTAATAACAACAACAGAAATCCACCATCACCTAAAGATTTGTAGTTGTTATTGTTGCTGTTATTGTTATTGCTGCTGTTTACTATTAAGTCAGGACCAACTCATAGCTGACCCTCAAGCTGGTTTTCAGAGGCAGTAAATCACACTGGAGTTGATTGTCCATCTTTCTTCCCTGGAGCAGTTGTGGATTCGGACCATGTGCCTTTGGACTGACAGTGCAATTCCTTACCACTAAGCCATCAGAGCTCATCAGATAAAGTTAGCGGTTTCAAACTCTGGTGTCAGAATCACCTAGAGAGCATTGTGGCAAAACAAATACTCTCTCATCACCAACACTGGATATTGTAGATAATGGAATATTGTAGCTAATGGAAATTTTTATGTTTACTATTTAAATTTTACATCAGCTGGACCATGTAGTGGTGTTGTTTTTGTTAGGAGTCATCAAGTTGAGTAACATTCATAGTGACCCTATGAACAAAAGATCTGAACCCTGTTCTATCCTTCGCCATCCTCATGCTTCCTTATACACAGGAGTCCATTGCAGCAGTCACCGTGTCAATCCCCCTAGTTGAGGGTCTTCCTCTCCTCCTCTCACCCTCCACCCTCTCCAGCATCATGTCCTTTTCTAAGAAATAGTCCCTCCTAACAACATGCCCAAAGTGTAAGAGGCAAAGCCTCATCATTCTTCCCTCCAAAGAGCACTCCAGCTACACCCTCTCCAAGACATATCTGTTCATTCCCATGGATATGGGATGTTCAGTGCTCTTCTCTAACACCATAGCTAAAAGGCATCCATTGTTTTTCTGTCATCTTTATTCATTTTCCAGCTCTCAGATGCATAGCAAGTAGTCAGAAAGACCATAGCCTGAATCAGACACACCTTGGTCCTCAAACTGACATTATTACTTCTCAGTAGTTTGGAGAGGTCCCTCACTGCATATTTTCTAAGTCAGTAAATCTCCTTATTTCCTGACTGCTGGTACTAAGGGTGTTAATTGTGGATCCAAGCAAGTTAATTGTGGAGCTGTTGATAATTTCAATCTCCTCTCCATCCTTCATGACACTGTCTATTAGTCCAGTGTTAAGAATTTTTGTTGTCTTGATATTGAGGTGAAATCTATACTGAAGGCTGCATTCCCTGATCTTCTGCAACAAGTGCTTCAAGTCTTCCTCACTTTCAGCACACGAGGTATTTTGTCATTGGCATAACACACGTTATTGATGAGTCTCCCTCAAATCCTGATTCTGCACTCCTCTTCATAGAGCCCCACATCTTGAATAATTTGTTCAGTATACAGATTGAATAGGTATGGAGAGAGAATACAACCCTCATGCACTATCTTCTCAGTTTTAAACCATGCAGTGTCCTCCTGCTCTGTTCACACAATAGCCTCCTGGTCCAAGTCTAGTTTCCACATTGAACACATAAGCTTATGTGAGTGGGTTATTTAGGGAACACATAAATATTTACATACTAGGCATTGGTGAAGATGAGATGGACTGGCATGGGGCATTTTGAGTCAGATGATCATATGATATATTACTCCGGAGATGAAAAGGTGAGAAAAAATGAGGTTGTTTTCATAGTTAGAAAAACCATTTCTAGATCTGTCTTGAAGTACAATATTGTGAGTGACAGGATAATATCCATACACATACAAGGAAGGAAATAGAAGGTTTCTACCAACTTTTACAGTCAGAGATCGATCGAGCATGCAATCAAGATGCATTGATAATAATGGGTGACTGGAATGCAAAAGTTGGGAACAGAGAAGATTCAGTAGTTGGAAAACATGGACTTGGTGACAGAAATGGAGCTGGAGAGAGAATGATTGAATTCTGCACAATCAATGACTTATTCACTGCAAACACATCTTTTAAGAGACATAAACGCAGGTTATACACACCGATCTCACCTGATGGTATGCATAGGAATCAGATTGATTACAGCTGCAGAAAGAACCGCTGGAGAAGCTCAATATAAGCTGTGAAAACTAGGCCAGGAGCTGATTGTGGAACAGACCACCAACTACTTACATTCAAGTTCAAGCTGAAACTGAGGAAAATTAAACCGAATCCATGGCAACCAAAATATGACTTTGAGTCTATCCCACCTGGATTTCAGAACCATCTCAAGAACAGATTTGAGTCCTTGAACACAAATGAGCGAAGACCATATGAGTTGTGGGAAGATATCAAGGGTATCATCCAAGAAGAGTGCAAACGTTCATGACAAAGACAGAGGAGGAAGAAAAGACCAAAATGGATGTCAGAAGAAACTCTGAATATTGCACTGGAGTGCAGAGAAGTCAAAGCACAAGGAAGAATTCAAGATACTAAAGAGCTGAACAGAAGATTTCAAAAGGCAGAGTGAGATGACAAAGTAAAATATTACAGCTATTCATATAATTCTATTCAATTACAATTATTCATATAATTCTATTCAATTACAATTATTCATATAATTCTATTCAATTAGCTTTAAAAAAGTACTATTCTAAAATTATAACTAAGGTGCGCCTGATTCAGATCATGGTATTTTTAGTCACTTGCTGAGCATCTGAGAGCTGGACAATGAGTAGGGATGACAGAAGAAGAATTGATGCCTTTGAACTGTGGTATTGGGGAAGAGTGCTGAATATACCATGGACTGCCAAAAGAACAAACAGGTATGTCTTGGAGAAGGTTCAGTCAAATTTATAGAATACTCCAGCACCTCAATAAGAAAAAGATAAACAACCCAGTTGCAAAATGGACACAGAATATGAATAGACACTTGACCAAAGAAGACATTCAGACGGCAGACAAATACATGAAGAAATGTTCAAAATCCCTAGATATTAGAGAGATGCAAATAAAAAAACAACTGTGAGATATCATCTCACCCCAGTGAGAATAGCAAAATTCACCAGAACAGCAAACAACAAATGCTGGTGAGGTAGTGGAGAAACTGGAACCCTTGTTCACTGCTGATGGGAGTGTAAAATGATTCAACTACTATGGAAGATGGTTTGGTGGTTTCTCAAAAAATTAGAAATAGAAATACCGATTGACCCAGTAATTCCACTGCAGGGAATATACCCTAAAGGAACAAGAACTACTATCCAAACAGATGTATGCACACCCATGTTTATTGCTATGTTATTCACAATAGCAAAGAGATGGAAATAACCCAAGTAGACATTAGCAAATGAATGGACAGAAAAACAATGGTATATTTACACAATGGAAAACTACACAGCACTGAAAAATAATGAACTAATAAAACATTACACAACATGGGTGACTCTGGATGGCATTATGTTGAGTGAAATGTATCCGTTTCAAAAGGACAAATGCTGCATAACACCACTACTATGAAGTAGCACTTACAAGGGAGGTTGGGAGGAAAAGAGTGGATAGATAATGAACTGTGTATTGGAACAGATGAGGGAGAGAACTGTTTAAAAGGAATATATGATTATATGTTAGGACAATGGTCCAGAATAAGAGGTACATTGCAAAGGTGACTGGAGGAGGGGAAGGGAAAAGAGGAGGAGGGAGGAAATTTTGCAACAATGAATGAATATTTTTTTTACAAAGAACATTAACGGGAAAGGTGAAGGAGGGAGGGAGGAAAGTGTGCAACAATGAATAAAAATCCAACTTTTCTGTCAATTTTCATTAAAATCACAATTAACAATTATTATTTTTTGGTTTTAAAAAAGAAAGTTCCATCAGTGCTCATTGAAGAATGACAAATCTCTGACATATTTTAGACATGTTTGCCAGGCAAAGTTATTCCTTGGACAAGAGACTAATACTTGGAAAGGTGGAAGAACAGTGAAGGAGAGGAAGACCTGCAATCAAATGGATTGACATAGTGATTGCAGCAATAGGCTTAAGTTTCAGAGATTGTGAGGACAGTACAGGACAGGGTTCAGATCTGTTGTTCATAGGGTAGCTATGAGTCATAAGCTCCTCAACGGCACTTAACAACAATAATACCATTATAACATGTGGCTCAAAATTGTAGTTGTTCTTTTAGGTGCCGTCAAGTCAACTATGACTAATAGCAATCCTTGGAACAACTGATCTGAACTTTGCCTTATCCTCTATCATCTTCACTGTCTGTGTCACACTCGAGCCCATTGGGGCAGTCACTGTGTCAATGCACATTGTCGAGGGTGTTCCTTTCCTTTACTGATCCGCCACCTTTCCCAGCATGATGTCTTTCTCCAAGTACTACTTCCACATAAAAATATTCCCAAATTAAGCGAGACAAAGTTTCACCATTCTTACTTCTAATAAGCATTTTGTTTGCCCTTCCTTAAAGAAAGATTTATTTGCTGTTTTGGCAGAAGTATATTCAGTACGCTTCATGTGTATTCAGTACTTTTTGCCAAAAATACAAGTTGAAGGTTCAAAATAAAACTCCAATAAAAGCTAGGTTGCTGATTTAGGGAGAAAACAGATGAGACTGTTTTTAAAATGGCTGAGTTGACTTAGTGGCATCATGTAACACCACCATAAAAGGCAAAGAAATTAGGGAACACTAACGTGCTTCCAAATGGAAGTTACTTGAGGAAAAATATGTCAGCTATGACTAGAGATTGAAAATCAAGCCAAACTCAGATTAGATAATGTGTGACAACTAGTTGTTGGGGCCTTTGAATAAAGCTGGAGACTTAAGAATTGAGGGACATTAGTCAAAACATGAAGACCTCTGGTGGCCTAGTTTACAAGCAGTTTTGGTGCTGACCTAAAGGTGGAACTTCTCTGGGGTTCAAATCCACCAGCAACTCCTCAGGAGAAAAATGGCCAATCTCCTGTCCTGTAATTTGCATCTCTGAAAACCCATTGGAGAGTCATCTATGAGTCAGTTCTGACTCAGTGGCAATGAGTATGAGTCAAAGCATGGTTTAAGAAGAGGGGAAGGATAGGGTACTAGGTATATATATCAGAAGATTGAAAGTAGGGTGTGTACCATGTTCATTGTAGCATTATTCTCAATAGACAAATGGTAACAACTCAAATAGTCATCGACAGATAAATGGATAAACAAAATGGAGACAGAAAGATCTCTCTCTCTCTAAATCAGAGTGACCCTCTCTTTGTGTTCTAAAATTTTAAAGGAGGAGATTGTCCATCTATCTTTGCACAGCAGTTGGTGGATTTGATTGATGACCTTCTGGTTATTGTTATGTGCTGTTGGGCTGTATGTACAAGTCATAGCGACCCTATGTACAACAGCCCTGAACCATACTCCATCTTGAGCCAATCTTATCGTCTCGGACAGACCTACTCCCCGACAGACAGACCTACTCCCTGACACACACACACATCCCAATCACTGAATCAATCCATCTCATCAAGGGTCTTCCTCTTTGGGGTTGTCTCTCCACACTCCCAAGCACGATGTCCCTCTCTAAGGACTGGTCCCTCCTTGCAACAGGCCCAGAGTATGTCAGACGAAGCTTGAGAATCCTTGACTCCAAGGAGCAGCTTGGTTTCACCATCTCCAGGACGAACCTGTTTGTTCCAGCAGTCTGTGGTATATTCAATACTCTTCTCCAGCACGACAGCTCAAAGGAAACAATTTTCTATCATCTGTAGTCATTGTCCAGTTTTCTGATGCATAGCAAGTAATTGCGAAGACCAGGTGCACCTTAGTATCCAGATCAACATTGTTGCTCTTCAGTATTCTGGAAAGGTCCCTGACAGCAGACTTTTCCAATGCAATTCCTCTCTAATTTCCTGGTTGCTAGTGTTAATAATGTTGACTGTGGAGCCAAGCAAACTAAAGTTGCTAACAATTTCAATCTTCACCATCGATCATGATGTGTCAATAAGCTCAGTGGTGAAAATATTTTTCTTCTTCTTGATATTGAGCTTCAATCCATACTTAAGGCTGCAATCCTTGACCTTCTGTAGCAAGTGCTTCAGGTTCTCCTCTGTTTCAGCAAGCAAGATTGTATCATCTGCATAAAGCAGATTGTTGATTAGTCTTCCTCCAATCATGACGCAACATTTCTCCTCATAGAGCCCAGCCTCTCAGATGATCTCTTTCACATATAGATTGAAAAGGTATGGAAACAGGACACAACCTTGGCATACATCTTTCCTGATTTTGAACAAGTTCAGTGTTTCCTTCCTTTGTTCTGACTACTGCCTCTTGGTCCAAGTATGTTTCACATTAGCACAATCAAGTGTTCTGGGATTCCCATTCATCTCAAAATTAGCTGCAGTGTGTTGTGATCCACACAGTCAAATGCCTTTACATAGTTAATGAAACACTGATAGACATTCCTCTGGTACTCTCTGCTTTCAGCCAAGATCCATCTCACATTACCTGTAATATCCCTAGTGTCGTGGACTCTTCTAAACCTAGCCTGCACATCTGGTAGTTCTCTGTCTATGTGTCGTTTTTGGATAATTTTCGGCAGAATCTTGCTTGCATGTGATAATAATTATATTGTTTGATAATTTCTGCACTTTGTCCATACTTCCTTTGCAGTGGGAACAAATACAAATCACCTCCAGTCAGTTGGACAGGTGGCTGTCCTCCAGATCTCTTGACACAACTTAGTGAGCATATCTAGGGCAGCATCTGTTTGTTGAAATATGTCAATTGGTATGCCGTAAATTCCTGGGGCCTTATTTTTTGCCAAGTAATTCAGAGTAGCTTGAACTTCATCCTTCATCTCCACAAGCTTTTGCTCATATGTTGTTTCATGAAATTCTTCTGTGTCCACCAATTTCTTTTGGTACAATGTCTTTGCATACTCCTTCCATCTTCTTTTAATGCTTCTTGGATCATTTAATATCCTGCCCAAAACATTCTTAAGTATTGGAACTTGAGGCTTAAATTTGTTCTTCACTTCGTTTAGCTGAAGAAATGTCAAGAGAGTTTGGCTTTTTTTCTTTTTTTACTCCAGCTCTTTATTGAACAACATTACTAATATCACACACTAGCAAAATCCTGCAGGGCTTTATGAGGAGGAATGTGACATCAAGATTGGAGTCCGACTCATTAACAACCTATATATACAGATGACAAAACCTGGCTTGCTGAAACTGAAGAAGACCTGAAGCACTTGTTACAAAAAGTCAAAGACTGTAGTCTTCAATATAGATTGAAGCTCAACATTAAGAAGGTAAAGATTCTCACCATTGGGCCAATTGGCAGCACCATAATAGCTGGAGAAGAGATTGAGGTTGTTAGCAATTAATTACAGCTTGCTCGGATCCACAATCAACAGTTAACACAAGCAGTCAGGAAGTTAAAATATGAATTGCATTGAGAAAATCTGCTGTCATAGACCTCTCCAGCATGCTGAAGAGCAACAGTGTCAGTCTAGATAGAAAGACGTGCCTAATCCAGGCCCATGGTCATCTCAATTACGTGTTATGCTTCAGACTTGGACAATGACTAAAGATAACACAAGAAGAATAGATACCTTCGAGTTGTGGTGCTGGTGAAGAGTTATGAACATACCATGGATTGCCAAGAAAACAAATAAGGTTGTCTTGGAGAGGATGAAAACAAGTATCTCCTTGGAGGCTGGGATTTTGAAGGTCTGCCTCACTTAAATTGGGTATATGGCTAGGAGAGATCAGTCCTTGGAGAAGGACATTATGCGCGGAAGGGTGGAAGGAGAGGAAGACCCTGGATAAGATGGATTCATGCAGTAACTGGGGCAATGGGGGTTGTTGTGTCGGAATTAGTGAGACTGGCTCAGGATAGGGAAGGATTCAGAGATGTTCATAGGGTCGCTATACATCACAGATGACTCAATGGCACATAACAACAATAATATTCTATGACAGGTTTGGAAGCAGGAGTAGCGTCCACTTCCTAAACAACATAACTCTGGAAACTATGAAATTTGAGAAATGTTGATAGTTTTAGAGGGGTTTCAGACCTTTTGTTCATAGGAGCATTATGAGTCGTGCTCGACTCAGAGGCAATCAACAACAACACTGTCTCATAAACTGTCTGTCTCTCTCTCTCTCTCTCTCTCTCTCTC
>NW_006399849.1:1940732-1949234 GCF_000299155.1 Elephantulus edwardii | reverse complement strand
TCGACTCAGAGGCAATCAACAACAACACTGTCTCATAAACTGTCTGTCTCTCTCTCTCTCTCTCTCTCTCTCTCACACACACACACACACACATACACACAGAGTAGGCATCATCCAAATGAAGATAAAAATTTGCTTCTCTGAGGGAGAAAGATGGAAAATCTAATGCATTGTGATTTACAGTCTCAGAAAACCCACTAGAGGGTCAGTGATGTCACTTATGAATCAATGGCAATTTGTTTAGTTGTTTTGTTAAGAATCCTAAAAGAACAACAACAACAGATAGAGTAGAACTTCCCCATGGGGTTTCCTAAACTGTGATCTTTGTTGGAGCAGACAGCCAGGTCTTGTCTGACAGAGAGTGGCTTGGTGGCTCCAACCTATGACCTTCTGGCTAGAAGCATAGTGCTTAAATATTGCACCACCAGGAAGGATTCCTATAACTCCTTCTTAGAGCGCACATAAAGTTCCATCTAGTGTAACCAGAGTACTCCTTGGAGGCAAGGGTGACAAAGCTTTGTCTTACATCCTTTGGGAATGTTGCTAGGAGAGGCTATTCCTTGGAGAGGGGCATCATGCTAGGAAAGGTGGGGAGTCAAAAAAGGAGAGGAAGACCTTTGATGAGATCGATTGACACAGTGACTGCAGCCGTGGGCTCAAGTGTGTCGGACACGATGAAGATCGCATAGGACAGGACAGTGTTTAGATCTGTTGTTTACAGGGTCACAATGAGTTGTACTACACTGATGATACCCAACGGTGCAGTATCTCTGCTAAGGTGGTTTATAGGATGAAAAATTATGAAGTAATATTCAGAAACTTCCCGTAGACATTCCTCAACACCTCCACCTTGGGATGTGGAGGGGATTATTTTGCAATTGTGGTACTTAAACTGTGGTGATAATGGTAATGGGTTAAAAGAGATACAGAACTCAGAGATGCCAGACACTTATGTGCCAGTCAGGGGCCTGGCAGGAAACAGATGGTATGCTCGAGCTGGGTAATTGAGAAGACTTTAATTAAGGAACTATTTAAAGAGGGGTGGGCAGGATTAAAGAAGTGAGCAGGAGATGCTGCAGTACCCCATGACTAGTGACAGCTGGGCTCTGTTACCTCCCCTAGGCTCATGAAGCAAGGACAATGGGTGGGCACCTAGTCAGAGTGTACATCCACCCATAAGGATTTTCTGCTAACAACTCACAGTAACCCCAAAACAGAAGAATCCAAGGAAAAACAATAACTCTCCTCCTTTCTTCCACCTCCTGCCAAGACTCCCCACTGGTTTAACCCAGTTGGAAGCCAGAAAGCAAAGGGGCTTTTGAGTCCTCCTGAGCTAGCTTCATTCCACAGAGCAGGGCAGTCAAAGGGTCTGGAGAGGTCCCTAGGGGACACTCTCTGCGGCATGCTCCTTCTACCAGTATGTATTTTAAGAAGGGATGAGAAAGAGAGTAGAAAAATCATTTTCCAGGCCTTGTGTGCAAGAGAAAAGAGTTATTTGGGGTTATTTAGAGAAAACAATAGAGCATTGGATCTGTCACTCTGCAGTTGTTGCCTTTGAATTCCTGCTGTTGCTGCTACTATTCTTTCTCTCTGTGTATGAGTGCATGCATATATGGGCTTAGAGGGAAAGAAAAAGGGAGGGAGGGAGGGAGAGATTTGAAGGTAAATAATGGAGAGGAGAGACAGAGGGAGAGAAAGGGAGAGAAAGAGAGGAGAGAAAATGGGAGAGAGAGAGAGACGAGAGAGAATGGGAGGAAAAGAATGGGGGAGGGAGAGAGCGGGGGGGCGAGAGAGAGGAGAGAGAATGGGAGAGGAGTTGAGGAAACAGAGAAACATGGGGAAATATAGACTTAAAAAATTTTCCTATCATTAAAAATTAATTCTTTGATAGCCTTTAAAACATTCTTGTAAGATTCTCGTCTTTAAAAAAAAAAAAAAGCCAAGTTTACTAATCTCTATCAGACCAATACAACCTTGACACTGTGACCCTTAGTCACCTTTCAGGCTTGAAACAGAGATCACTCCTGTAGCTCAACTTCCACCAAATATTAAATAGACAGACTTTGACATAGGAGTTACGCTGCTAATTCAAAGATACTGCCTTTCTGGATGTTTGAATTCACCAGTGGCTCCAAGGGAGAAAATTGAACAATATCCTCCCAGGTGATTTACAGCCTTGAAAACATGCTGGACGGTCAAAAATGAGTCCTGCCAACTCAAGGGTTTTCAATAAGTGAAAAGGTGACCAATAACACCAGCATTTGCTCAAGGCTAACCCTAATGGTTGGCAGTTCGAATCCATGGGAAAAAATATTTTATAAAATTTACAGCCTCTGAAACTCTGAGGGTTGTTATGAGTCAGAATCTAGTCCATGTGAGAGTGTTAAAATGCAGAAGACAGGAAGGAATAGGAAAGAAGGGCAAATAGTAATGGGAAACACAGGGGGAAACTGGGAAGAATGTTGTTACAAAAGAATGATTTTAATTAATGTTATGAAACATTCTTTGAATTGTTGATTGTAAAAGTAATTTGCTTGTTGAACTTCTACATAAATAATAAAAAATTAAATAAAAGGAGATTACTTTTAAATGTGCACAGATATTTTCATGTTAACATGCCATTGAGTCACCTGCCACAGTGACCAATAATAGCTCTGAACCCTGCCCTATCCTAAATTAATGTCATAGTCTTTGGCAAACCTAATCCCATTTCTTCTGTCACTGAGTCAATTTATCTCATCCTGGGTCTTCCTTTCCTGCATGTCCCTCCATCCATGGTCCCCTCCAAGGACTGGTCCCTCCTGGCCATGTGCCCAAAGTATGTAAGACAGAGCTTCAGAATTTTTCTCTCCAGGGAGCAGCTTGGTTTCACCCTCTCCTGGTTTGACTTGTTCTCCTGGCAGTCTACAGTATGTTCAACACTCAAAGCATTACCACTCAAAGCCATTGATTCATCATCTATCATCCTTAGTCATTGTCCAGTTTTCCGATGCATGGCAAGTAATTGTGAAGACCATGGCCTGGATCAGATGCATCTTAGTATCCAGACTGAAATCATTGCTCTTCAGTACTCTAGAGAAAACTCTGACAACAGACTTTCCCAGTGCTATTTGTCTTTTGATTTCCTGACTGCTTGTGCCAAGAATGTTGATTGTGGAACCAAAGAAGCTGAAGTTGTTAACCATCTCAATTACTTATTTATTTCTCATGAAACTGTCAATTGACCCAGTGGTGAGAATCTTTGTTTTCTTGATATCACACTTCCATCCGTATTGCTGACTACAGTTCTTGACTTCTACAGCAAACGCTTCACTCAGGTCTTCCTCAGTTTCTATAAGCAAGGTTGTGTCATCTGCATAACGGAGGTTGTTGATGAGTCTTCCTCCAATCCTGATGCCACATTCCTCTATAAAGTCCAGCCTCCCAAACAATCTGTTCCGCATAGAGATTGAAACGGTATGAAGGTAGTATGCATCCTTGATGTCCACTTTTCCTGATCCTGAACCATGCAGTATTTCTCTGTTCTGTTCTTATTACTGCTTCCTGGTCCAAGTATAGGTTTCACATGAGCACAATTAAGTGCTTGGGGATTCCCGTTCTCCTCAAGATTAGTCACAATTTGGACATAATAATCCTATATGCAGATAAAAAAGACTGGCAGAAAAAAATGCCAAAATTTTAAGTTAATATCTGGAAAGGATAATTAGAATTATTTCTCCTTTTGATGTATGGTAATTATTGTTTTCCAAAGTTTAACCATTAATTTATTTTTTTAGAATAACTCACACTTCTATATTTGCTTTCACCATGGTTGATTGTAATTGGTCTCATGAGTTTAAATAAAATTTCTATTTTGAAATATTATGTTTAAGAAGTCTATTTTCAGTGACTTCTTCAAAGTTCTCAAGAGCAAGGATGTCAGTTTAAAGACTAAAGTACACTAAGGTGATTCAAGACATAGTCTTTCCAATCACCTGATATGCCTTTGAGAACTGGATAGTGAATAAGGATGACAGAAGAAGACTTGATGCCTTTGACTTGTGGTGTTGGAGAAGAGAATTGGATATCTTATAGACTGTCAAAAGAACAAACAGATATAGTTTGGAGAAAGTACTACCAGGGTGTTCCTTAGAGGCAAGGATAGTTAAGCTTTGTCTCACATATCTTAGACATGTTATTAGGAGGAGCTGTTCCTTGAAAAGGGACAAGCTTGGAAAGAAAAAGACAGACCTTCAGCGAGATGGATACAGTGACTGCAGCAATAGGCTAAAGGGTGTCAAGAAAAAGGTTCAGCTCTGCTGTTCATTGAATTGCTAAGAGTCATATGTGACTCAACAGCACCTAACAACAACTGTAGCAACATACATTGAAACTGGAGCATTAGTAATATAGTCCATAGCATGTTGTTACTAAGCAAAGGTCTGTGAGTCTCTCTGGTTGTTTGAATCCACTAGCAGCTCTTTAGGAAAAAGATGGACGATCTCTTCCCATTAAGATTTACAGCTTTGAATACCCAGTGGAGTGAGCTGATTCAATGGCAGTGAGCTCATATGCCAAAACTATCTGTATTTATAACTCAGACTTCTCTCTTTGAAATCCAGACTTTTAAAATTCACAGCTCCTTTAACAGTAACCTTTGGTTTTCTGTTGTTGTTTCATTACACACACACACACACACACACACACACACACACACACACACATGCACATCTTCTCACCATAACTTTTCAATCTGTATGTGGAACAGGCCATTCAGGAGGCTGGGCTTAATAAGGAGCAATGTGGCATCAGGATTGAAGGCAGACGACACAATCTTGGTTGCTGAAACTAAGGAGAGCCTGAGGTGTTTGCTGAGAAGGTCAAGGACTGCAACCTTCAATATGGATTAAAGCTCAACATCAAGAACACAAAGATTCTCACCACTGGACCAATTGGCAGCATTATGATAGCCAGAGAAGACATTAAGATTGTTAACAGCTTCAGCTTGGTTGGTTCCACAACCGACTCTTGATATAAGCATACAGGAAATCAAAAAACAAGTTGCATTGAGAAAATGCTGTTGGGGACCTCTTCAGAGTACTGAAGAGCAACGATGTCAGTCTAGAGACTAAGCCAAGCCACATTCTTTTCAATTGCTTGTAATATGCATTAGAGAGCTGAACAATGACTAAGGATGATAGAAGAATTGATGACTTTGAGTTGTGGTGCTGGAAAAGTGTACTGAACATACACGGACTGCTAAGAGACCAAACAAGTCTGTCCTGGAGAAGGTCAAACCTAGCTGCTCCTTGGAGGCAAGGATTTTCAAGCTCCATCTCGCATACTTTGGGCATGTTGCCAGAAGGGACCAGTCCTTGGAGAGGGACATCATGCTTGGGAGGGTGGAAGAACAGTTCAGGAGAGGAAGACCTTGGATGAGATGGATTGACACCGTACCTGGGATAGCAGGGGTAGATGTGTCACTGGCTCAGGATAAAGCAGGGTTCAGAGCTATTGTGCACAGGGCTACTAGGAGTCACAATCACCTTGACAGCACATAACAACAACATTTGTTCTTTTGTCCTTTAATTACCTGGCCTCTTTTCCCCCAGGATTGGTGGTTATTTTTTTTTTTTCCTAGTTAACTCACATGATGTTGATGTTGTTATGTGCCATTGAGTGGATCTCACTCACTGCTGACCCCCTAAAGGGTTTTTAGAGGACTTAAGTCACACACAAGTAATACAGCAGGCTAAGCATTATAAAATAAACCCCAAACAAGCCTGAACTCCCTGTCATTGAGTTGATTTTGACTCTTTGAGATCCAACAGGATGACATAGGGTTTACCTGGCTCTAAGTGTTGAAGGCATCCACTTTTCTAAACAACATGCCTTTGGAAACTCTATGAACTTTGATAAATGACGGTAGTTATAGAAAAGCTTCAGGCCTTTTGTTCATAGGGTTGTTATGAGTTGTGCTCGACTCGATGGTAATCAACAACAATAACTGTCATATCTTTCTCTCGTGGACCATCTTGTGGGTTTCAATTGCTATGTTTTCATTAGTGAACTTCAACCACTGTGCTACCAGGACTCGTATTCTAAAATCTAATAAATACCTTCAACTAGATGGGCTGACGCAGTGACTGAAGCAGTGGGCTCAAGAGTGTCAGAGATAATGAGGATGGCACACACAAGATAAGACAGGGTTCTGAGCTGTTGTTTATAGTGTCGTTGTAAGTTGTAATTAGAACCTAACAACAACTTATTAAATTCATTTCCTTGTGCCCCCAACACTAAAAGCCATCTGTTAAAAGTTTTCGTTTCTTTCAATGATATTACTTGTGTATAGAAATATTATTGATAAGTATATATGCTTTTTTTACATAAAAGTTACATTTTTAAAACTACTGTTACAAATGGTGTAACTTTTAAAATATAATCTATCTTGGGGGATCTTTTCATAGTATGTATAGAATTTGGTAATTCTTTTTTAATGGTTGCTTAGCATTCCACAGTATGAATAAGGGCTATGTTTTATTAAAAAATAATATGCTACAGTGAGGCTATACCATTTATATCTAGTTATATTTGATATATAAAAATATAAGTCCATTACTATTGGCTTCATTCCAACTCAGTAACCCTTTAGGATAAAGAACAACTGCTCTATAGTGTTCTAAAGCCTATACATTTTTACAGAAGCTGTCTGCCACATCTTTCTCCTGCTTGACAGAAGTAGGGTTTGAATTGCTAATGTTCTATTTAGCGGTTAAGTGTTTTAGCCACTATACCATTGTTTTTGTTGTTAGGTTCCATTGAGTCAAGTACAATTCATAGTCACTCTGTGCACAACAAATCTGAAACTTGTCTTATTCTATGCTATCCTCATAATCACTGGCACACTCAAGACCATTGCTGTAGGCACTATGCCAATCCACTTGGTTAAGAATCTTCCTCTCCTTTGCCTTCCTCTATTCTTTCAAGCATTACGTCTCTCTCCAAGGAATACTCTCTTCTAGAAAAATCTTAAAAGTATGTGAGACTAAGTTTGATCATCTTTGCCTCCAAGGAGCACTCTGGCTGCATACTATGCAAGACTTATATGTTTGTTCTTTCTGCAATCCATGGTTAATTCAGTACCCCTCTCCAATACCATAGCTCAAAGGCATCAATTCTTCTGTCATCCTTACTCAATGTCCAGCTCTTAGAGTCATAGCAAGTGTTTGGAAAGAGCATTGCCTGAATCAGGCACACCTTATTTCTCAAACAAACATCGATATTCCTCAGTAATTTGGAGTGATCCCTAACTACAGACTTTCCCAGTGCAATATGTCTCCTGATCTTCTGATCACTGGTACAAACTATACTTATTGTGCATCCAAATACAATGAAGTCGTTAACAATTTAAATCTTTTCTCCATCTATCATAATGTTACCTATAGGTTCAGTGATGAGTATTTTCTTTTCTTGATGTTGAGAAGCAATCCATATTGAAAGCTACAGTGCTTTATTTTCTGCAGCAAGTACTTTAAGTCTCCCTCACTTCCAGTAATCAATTTTGTGCCATCTACCTAACAAAGATTATTAATGAGTTTTCCTGCAATCCTGATGCCACATTCTTGTCCACAGAGTTTAGCTTCTTGAATAATTTGCCCAGCATATAGATTAAATAGGTATGGGGAAAGGATACAACCCTGACACACACTTTTCCTAATTTTAAACTATGTAGTGTTTTCTTGCTCTATTATCACAACACCCTCTTTGTATAGTTACTGGTCTGACATGAGCACAATCAAGTGTTCTGGGATTCCCATTATTCTCAATATTAGCCATAATTTGTTATGATCTACACAGTCAAATGCCTTTGCATAGTAAATAAAGCACAAATAGTATTCCTTACTTTCAACCAGGATCCATCTGACATCAGCAATGATATCCTTGAAGCCATGCCTCTACTAAATCCACCTTAAATGCCTGGCAGTTCTCCATCTATGTTTTGTTTTAGCCATCTTTAAATGATCTTTAGCAGTATTTTTCTTGCATGCCAGCTATATTAATGATATTTTTTATAATTTACACATTCTGTTGTATCACCTTTCTTAGGAGTAGGAACAAATATGGATCTCTTCCAGTGAGTTGGCCAGGTTGCTGTCCTCCAAATTTCCCGACACAGACTGGTAAGCATATCCAGGGTTGTTTTTTGTCAATAACACAATGTTTTAAAAAATTTTTTTTTAGATTTTCCTTCTATACCTTTGGTCCATCTTGAGTTGGATTTTTTAAATATGGTGTGATATAGATGTTGTCTCTATTTTCTTTTTACTTTTTTTATTTTACAAAAACATATATAGGGATCCAATGGGGTAAGGAGAGGGAGCAGAAGGGTAAGACTAGGGTAGAGATGAAATTATTGAGTTGAACAATTTGGTTGGAGGGAGTGGGAAAAATAATGAGAGAGATCTGGCAGAGACCAGAAGGGTAATGGTGGGCATAGTCCAAAGGTGATTTATATGTATGTAT
>NW_006399849.1:1933910-1940632 GCF_000299155.1 Elephantulus edwardii | reverse complement strand
GAAACCCTCTGAACCTGGAGGAAGGATGAAAGTCACACAAGTGTTGAGGACTTTCGTTCATAAGGTCGCTATGAGTTGCCTACGACTCAACAGCACTTAACAACAACAAAGTGATTGTCTTTTTATTTGTGGGTTTCCCACTTGGGAATAGGAGTTCAGACTCTCTAGCTGCTTCATGCTGAACAGGGGCATTGAGATGAAGTGGAAAGGGAGCCCACTTTAACACTTTGCTGGTAGTCTTGAGTTGAGGCTACATGCCTTCTTGTTCAGATATATTCATGATGTTTTCTGCTATCTGGACTTCAAAGTGTTTGTGTGATTGAGTACAGTGGGAGTGGCTGGCTGAACTTTGAGGCTCTATCCACCTTCTCTTTCTTATCTGGCAGTTATATTTCCTTTTTGTCTCTGGCACAAGACTCAGTGATCAGGTTATCCATAGGAAAAGAAACAAACCTAGAGAGAACAAACTTGCGAATCACAAACGAAAGAGCTTTGGTGGTTTTACTTGCAGGTGTACTGGAGGAAAATGACTTAGATAAAGTTCCTCAGACTTACCAGACAGCTTTCCTTAGGGGCCAGGCAGCTTTTCCCAAGGGCTGGCTGGCTCTCCCCAGGGGCTGGGTAGTTCTCTCCAGGGCAGAGCTGCTCTCACCCCCCCAAAGCTCTTCTGAGGTCCAACCTTGCACCCGACTGGAGACTGTGGCTGGGGACAGCACTTCTGGCTCCACCATAATTGCTCCTTTCCTGTCTGCCAAGTGGTCTAATTTTAACTCAAAGTTGATATTATTACTTTCCCCTTCCACAAATAGAGAAGGGGCTTACAGAGTGGTGAACAGACCTGCTTAAGGTTGAAAAAGTTGAAAAAAGGCAGTAGAACAAGGACTCAAAGCAAGGCTGTTTGAAGGCAGACCATGAGGTGGCAAGCTCTTCACACAATGCTCGGGGTGGCCATTTTTCATCTTCCTCTACAAGCAAAAATCCTGCTGAGGATAATTTTCAAAATGGCCAGAAGAGTACACTCAGGCCGTGTGTGGGGGCTTCCACCAGCCAGCTGAACTCAGGGTGCCAATAATATAATTCTTTAAAATAAAATTTATACCATACAAGCCTTACTCTACATGCCTTTTTTTTTTACTCCTTCCATATAAGTACTTAGTCTTCATAATCTATAACATGAATATGACTTAATTCACCCAGCCACTCATTTGTGTATGAAGATCTAGTTTTTCTCCAGTCTTTTGCATTCATAAACAATACTGCAATGAACATTTTCCTTCACATTTTCTGTGACAGTTGACATGATACCTTATTTCCTTTCTACAGGTCACAATCTAGTCTATGTTTTCCCAGGTCGGGTACTTAAGTTTGGGCAAGGCAACAATAGGAGTTAAAGTTATCTACTTTAAGATCTGACATAAGGTCTTCTAGGTGGATTCTCTTTTTACATCTCCCAACTTAATAGAGAGGACTTCAAGGATGGAGAGAAATGTGGAATCATAAGACGACGAATGTCTTTGTGGGCAGTGCTGACTTACATTCAGTAGTACATGAGCCTGAATTATATAATTATAATATTGAGCTACTGAGATTCTTGAGGCTTTTACTTCAACTGTTGTTGTTGTTGATGATTGCTGCTGAGTCAAGCATGACTCATAGTGACTCTGAACAAAAGACCTAATACCTTTTATAACTGTTGTCATTTCCCCAACTCATAGAGTTTCCATAAGCATGTGGTTTAGGAAGTGGATGCCATTCCTGCTTTCAAACATGTTTTACTGCTGGGAGCTCCACCAAACACTATTCACATTGGAAAACCATTATGACTATTTGATACCCCAATGGCAAAAGGTTCAGTATCCCAGCAAACCCAGATTACCACAGTACAACAAATTGACAAAAAGTGATGTATAAATTAGAGAAATGTTCCTCCAAAATATTACAATACTAGTCTCTCTTAGTAACTGTTGCTTGCGACTCATAGCGACCCTATGTACAACAGCCCTAAACTGTGTTCTGTCCTGTGCCAATCTCACTGTCTCCGACACACCCATCCCTATTACCTCAGTCACTGAATCAATCCACCTCCTAGAGGGCCTTCCCCTCCTGCGCCTGCCCTCCACCCTCCCAGGCATGATATCCTTCTCTAAGTTCCAGTCTCTCCTTACAACATGACCAAAGTATGTCAGACAAACCCTCAGAATCCTTGCCTCCAAAGAGCAGCCCGGTTTAACCCTCTCCAGGATGGATCTGGTTTTTTTTTTCTTAGCAGTCCATGGTACCCTCAATACTCTTCTACAACAGCAAAGCTCAAAGGCATTAATTCTCCTTCTATCCTCCTTAATTATTGTCCAAATCTCTGATGCATAACAAGTGATTGTAAAGACCATGGCCTGTATCAGACACACCTTAGTCTTCAGAGAGACACCATTGGTCTTCAGTACTTTAGAGAGGTCCCTAACAGCAGACTTTCCCATCACAATACATCTTTTAATTTCCTGGATGCTGGTGCCAAGAGTGTTGATTGTGGAGCCAAGCAGACTAAAGCTGTGAACAATCTCAATCTCTTCACCATCCATCCTGATGCTACCACTTGGTCCAGTGGTGAGAATCTTTGTCTTCTTGACATTGAACCCCATATTGCAGACTGTAGTCCTTGACCCTCTGCAGCAAGCACTTCATGTCCTCCTCCATTTCAGCAAGCAAGGTTGTGTCATCTGCGTAACACAGATTGTTGATAGATCTTCCACCAATCCTGATGCCACAATTCTCCTCATACAGCCCAGCCTTCCAGATAATCTGTTCTGCATACAGGTTGAAAAGGTATGGAGACAAGACACATCCCTGGCATATGCCCTTACCAATTTTGAACCATGCAGTGTTTCCCTGCTTTTTTCTGACAACTGCTTCTTGGTCCAAGTACAGGTTTCACATTAGCACGATCAAGTGTGTCTGGTACTCCCATTCTTCTCAGAGTCTGCCACAGTTTGTTACAATCCACACAGTCAAACGCCTTTGAAGAATCAATGAAGCACAGATAGACATTGCTCTAGTACTCCCTGCTTTCAGCCAAGATCCATCTAACATTAGCTACAATATCCTTAGTACCACAATCCCTTCTAAACCCAGACTGGACTTCTGGCAGTTCTCTGCTGATGTGCTGTTCAAGTCGTTTTTGGATAATCTTCAGCAGAATCTTGCTTGCATGTGAAATCAATGATATTGTTCTATAGTTTCCACACTCTGTTGGGTGACCTTTCTTTGGAGTGGGAACAAATATAGATCTCTTCCAGTCAGTTGGCCAAGTGGTTGTTCTCCAGATTTTTTGACAGAACTTGGTGAGCACATCCAGGGAAGCACCTGTTGGCTGAAATATATCAATTGGCATACCATCTATTCCTGGGGCCTTATTTTTTGCTATTACCTTCAAAGCAACCTGGACTTCTTCCTTCATCACCATAGGCTCTTGCTCATATGTTGTTTCATGAAATTATTCTGTGTCTGCCAATTCCTTTCAATACAGTGACTCAGTATATTCTTTCCATCTTCTTTTAATATGTCCTGGATCATTTAATATTCTGCCTAAAGCATCCTTGATTATAGCAACTTGAGGTTTGAATTTGTTCTTCAGTTCCTTGAGCTTAAGAAATGCTTAGTAAGTTCGTCCCTTTTTGATTATGTGACTCCAGCTCTGATTAATTCCAATATTACAATTAATATTGGAAGCAGGAGTGGCATCCACTTCCACAATAGCTTGCCTTCGGAAACCCTATGAACCTGGAGAAAGGACAAAAGTTATACAAGAAGTGTCCAGGACTTTCATTCATAGGGTCACTATGAGTCACCTGCGACTCAAGAGTACTTAACAACAACTTAATTTTTTATTATTAATTGGGTGAAAGTTTACAGAGCAAATTAATTTTCCATTCATTTGTCGATGTACATGTTGGGTTTATACACATTACAATCCCTGAACTGTCAAACCTCGCATTCTACTTCCCCTGTTTCCTGTTTCATTTCCTCCTTCTTTTCTAACCCTTCCTGCCTTCTGAACTTTGTCTTTGGGCAGATGCTGCCCTTTTAATATCAAATAGTTAACTGTTCTAAAGAATCATGTTAGGGAGCTCTGGTGGCCTAGTGGCAAGAAGCTGAACTGCAGTCCCAGTGGTACACGGTTTGAATCCACCAGATGCTTTGCTGGAGGAGGGGCAATTTCCTCCTGTACCAGTCAGATCTGATTTGATGGTACACACATACACACAAAGTAAAAAGTAAAAATTTTTTAAAAAATTTAAAAAAAGAAAAGAGTGATGTTGTTTACCTTGAAAACCTTACTTGGCTTAAAACTGAGCCAGCAAAGTGAGTATAGTTCCAGTTCCAAACCTGAAGGATGATGAAAGACCAGAGTCTCCAGGATCCAAGCAATCTCTAGTCAACCAGAACGCCTTGCTTGTTTATAATTTTAAGTTTTATTTCGTATTTTTCTCTCATTTTATCCAAGATTTTCTAACATAGTTGGTTTTAGAGGGAACAGTAGTGGTAGCAAGGCATCATCTAGTTCTGCTCATTTCAATGTTTCAAAAGCTGAGGTCTGCATGGTGGGATACCCTTTAAATATTGGAAGTATTTCATTGTCAAGCTGTGCCTGTAGGAAGAGTAGAATGAAATTGTCCTTTCCAAAGTTTCACAGGAACCAACTTAAAAGTATTTTTCCAATTATAATGTGATCAGAGCATAAAAATGCCACAAAACATTTTAAAGACCATGAAAGTGACTCTATGTCCCAGGTCCTGGCCTAAACAAGATCAAGCTAATTTGCAAGTTTCCAAGCCACTTTGGCTTACTTTCTAGAATCTAAGTCTCATCAAAATATCCACAAGCACTCTCCTAGTTTCTCTGACACCATCTTAAATACATCTTTGCATTTAGTCTCTTTATGTCCTCATATTGCTGCCATTTCAATAACAATAACTTCTTCAGATGGACACTTTTCCTGGCACTGGTGAGTCCTTCTCTACCATTAGTCTGACCTCAGAAGAAGTGGACACCACTGTCTTCTTTTCCTTTGCAACTGAAGCATGGCTCTGTATTTTCTCTCATTTCTAAAGTCTAAGTAGAAGTAAAAAAAAACTAAAAAAAAAAAAAACACCACACACACAAGATCCCACCTCCTTACAATTGCTATTGGGTATATTGGGTCTGACAACTAGAGACCATGGATTCCATCTCAAAATTCTGTGCTACTGTAGTAATTAATTACATAAGCATAATGTATATGAATGATTGTAGAAAACATGTCACGTGTACATCAAGGGGGAAAAAAAATCATATCCTGCTTCCCTATTTGGCAATCAGCTCACTTTTACCTCCAAGAATGATCTAAATGTTTCTCTTCACCCAAACCTATCTCCCAGATCTGTATTGTATTCTCTACGTGATCTACTGACTTCTCCGCCAGATGATCCACTCCCTTTAAGGGGTACTATTCTTATATGATAACCTCCAACAGACACCAGAATCACCATTGATTAGGATCAACACACTTTCTAAGATCTGTATCGTTTCAGTCTTAAAAGTATCAATTAAAATGCATCAAGCTTTACCACAAAAATACTCCCACACAGAAAAATTATCAATCTCTCAGCCTCCAGTTACTTTTCCTAGTCTTAGAGATTTCTACTAATGTTATCCTGAAGTAAAATTCTTGGACAAGCACACACTTGTACATGTACACACTACTTCCTCACAAACAAGGTAAAGAAAAAAAGGATTCCAGATTCAAATGGTTGAAGGAGAGTCCTCGACGCTTGGGTGCCTTTCATCCTCTCTCCAGGTTCATAGGGTTTCCAGAGGCAAGCTATTATGAAAGTGGATGCCACTCCTCCTTCCACTCTTGTTTAATTGGGGAACTCCACCCCACTCTCAGTCTGCATTGGGTAGCCAACCATTAAAGCATTTGACACATCCGTGTCACAGTGTTCAGCCTCACAGCAACCACAAGTGACTGCAGGACAGCAACTTGTACACCAGGGCTATACGACCTAGAGGAATGCCTGAACAAAAACAATGAAAGACTGGCCAGAGGGCCACAAATTAAAAGTCGCCCACCTTTGTCTTGGTCACATCGATTTCTCTTCACTGGGCCAGCTGATCTCTCTCTCTCTCTCTCTCCCCCTCTCTCTCTCTTTCTCTCTCTGTTGATGTTATTGTTTTTAAGTGCCGTCGAGTGGCAGGCAACTCATAGAGACCCTATGAAGGACAGTCCTCGACGCTTGGGTGCCTTTCATCCTCTCTCCAGGTTCATAGGGTTTCCAGAGGCAAGCTACTTGTGTTAAGGGCTGTTAAAGTCCAAGCCAGAAAGAATACTCACAGTCTCCAAGTAACTTGTAAACCAGGCTGGGGGCTTATCTTGAGGTTGGTCTGCATCACACGGACAATGTGGAAATTGCTGGACTGCAGCAATCAAAGAAGTATTTTTTAACATGTAGTCCCACGTGGACTTAAAGTGCTTGTTTGGAACTGTGGCAGCAGAGTATGTTATGGGTTATGCTGCTAACCAAGAAGGTCAGCTATTCAAAACCACCAGCTGCACTGCTGGAGTAAGATGGAGAGTTTCCTTCCATAAAGATTTACATCCTTAGACACCAAATGAAAGATCTCTTTGAGTTGTAACTGACTCAGCATAAGTGAGATAGATTTATTACTCCAGACTTCATTGTATGAGA
>NW_006399849.1:1918779-1920601 GCF_000299155.1 Elephantulus edwardii | reverse complement strand
TGTGTGTGTGTGTGTGTGTGTGTGTGTGTGTAAAAAGAACAAGGCCCTAGGAAAATGTTAGTAGTAGAGATAATAATAATACATTTCCTAAAAATTATACCCAGGTTAGTAAACAGAACTCTTCTATTATATACATCTGTTCCTGAGTTAATGGTTTGTGTTCCTTTTCTCCCCCCAAGAACAATGGAGGGAAAAGCTTAATTTGTTCTGCAGTGGAGCTTTACTTCAAAAAAGTGTTTGTTCCAAAAGTAAATTTAGCTTGATCAGACTTTTAGAAAGCAAAAAATGCTCATAATTATAAAATGACAGTCTCTGGCTGTCACATCAATCAAGATCTTCCCACAAATCCAACATTTTGGCAAGAATATTCCTTTACACCATGGTCCACTGTCTTCGGAATGTATAATCTTCTAAAGTCACAGTCAGTTTAAGAGGGAGTAAGGCAGAATGGATAGTCTTTCTTATTTTTGATGCTATGAAAAGTTATATTGAATAGACCTAGAAAAAAAATATATTGAGCTAATGTCTCTCAATGTATTCAAAGATGATAGAAAGTCTTGCAATAGAAAACCATGTCCAGCTCTCAATTAATACTCCCCAGTTTTCCCCTCTGTTCAGTAAGATAAACATTTCCAGAGTGAAAGTTTTATTCTGTGCGTATGACATTTGTGCTCAATGGGTGGTACTGTGGGGTTCACACTGGCGGTCATCTGCCCAGCTACTCTTATTTGGGAATTTTCCCCTTCTCCTGGATTGTTTCCCAGAAGCCACCTCACATAACCCTGCATCCCTGTGAACTGTTTCTTGGACTGGGGCACCTGACTCAAATTGGGTCAACTCAATTCTCTACACTTGGAATTTGGAATGAAGAGAGAAAGAGAAAAGATCTCTCTATGTGGCTGAACCTGAACAATGCTAAATTTGGAGCTGTGGGCCAGCCATGCATTGTTCCATATGGATTGGGAGCCAAGAAAGCCCATCTGCACAGAGACAAATGAAGCAGATGTTCAGAGAAGAGAAGAGAGAAAAGACTTCCTGTGTTCCTATAGCAGCTGCATTCCTGCCTTTGGGTTCTGTGAGTCACTCTGGAGTCTTAGAAATTTTTATGGAGGACTTAAATTAAATTCATGTGAGTTTTTTACTACTTTTAATTAACCTGTTCCACCTCGAAGAACACCTCTAGTGTTCTACATGCCTTGTAAGTAGTGACACACTTCCTTGCCTTGCCTCCCTCCACTTTCTCCCTTAGGCCTCCATCCAAACAGCGAGGGGTGTCCAATCCATTTAACTCCTTCATTTTGTACCCTTTGCTCTGTTTTCACTATCAGTGTCTTAGTTTAAGTGCACAGCATAGAGTCATAAAGAGCTGAATTCAGTCATCAACCCTGTCACTTACTAATTGTGTCATGTTGGACAGTTTGCTTCATCTTCCTAAAATGAGGAGAAAATTACCTCACAACATCATTGTATAGAATGAATGAGGTATTACACATGAAATATAAAAATGCATGGACATCACCAAGGAAGACATTCAGATGGCCAACAAGCACATGAAAAAATGTTCATAATCCCTACCTCCGAGAGATGCAAATCAAGACAACCATGAAATATCATCCCACCCCAGTAAGACTAGCAAAATTTAACAGAACAGCAAGCAACAAATGCTGGTGAGGTTGTGGAGAGACTGGAACCGTTATTCACTGTTGGTGGGAGTGTAAAATGGTGCAACCACTCTGGAAAGCGATGTAACGCTTTCTCAAAAAGTTGCAAATAGAGATACCATTTGACCCAGCAATTCCACTACTGAGAATGTACCCTAAAG
>NW_006399849.1:1915635-1918249 GCF_000299155.1 Elephantulus edwardii | reverse complement strand
GAATTCCAAAATCTCTGTAGATGTTCATTGAAATGAAAAATAAATAAATCAATTTTAAAGAAAAATGCATGGGCAATTAATGTTCCACAGGTACCTCATTATTATTACACAATTATTGCTTTCATTTACATTGTTTTGCTGTTAAAGGAGAATGTTTACACTGGTACTACTCATCCAAAAGTGGTCCCTTTCTGGTGCTTCAAATTCACCAACTGCTCGATAGGTAATCTCCTCCCATACAATTTATAGTCTCTGAAAATCTGCTGAAGGGCCAAGAAAGAGTCAGTACTCTAAAAAAAAAAAGCGTCGGTATCCCTAAAATCGTCACTTAAATGTTAACAGTCCCAGCCTGGTTTCCTTTAAGAGTCAGTGTAATTCACTACATTCACTTTCAATCTATTAAAGAACTTTTCTTTTATCAGAATTTATCTAAATTTATTCCAAATATTTAAGAATAGCAACATAATCAATATTTACAAACCATCTGCCATTTGCCAGGTACATTAAAAGTATTTGATATACATTTCCCCATTTTATTTAAGAAAGATATTATCTTCTTTTTAACTGGGGAAACAGAGGCTAATAAACATTGGTTAACAACTAAAGATTAGATTTTGGTTTGAGGTTCAACCCAAAATATACTTGCTCTAAAGGTCATATACTTTATGTTGTTGTTATTCTTGTTGTTGTTGTTGTTGTTTACCGCCAGAACCAACTGACTGTTGATTGCCCATCCTTCACTTATATAGCAGTTGGTGGTCTCAAACTGTGTGCTTTTGAGATTGCAGCGCAACTTCTTGCCCTTAGGCCAGACTTTATACTAGGTTTTTTAATCTCTTATTCACTAAATAGTTGCTCTTGTTGTTGGAGGAGGAGGAGAAGGAGGAGAAGAAGGGGAGGAGGAAATGCTGAGAAGATTTCTGATTTTTTTTTTATTTTAGAAATGTTCTTTCCATTTCAGGAAATATTGTTGCTGTTTTTGTTAGATGCCATCAAGGTGATCATGATTTGTAGCCAGCATATCAACAACAGATCTGTCCCTTGCTTTACCCTGAGCCTTCCTCACAGTCCCCAATATGCTCAAATCCATTGTTACAGTCAGTGTCAATCCATCTTGTTAAGGTTTTCCTTTTTCTATGACCCTCCACATTTTTAGCATGATTTCTTTTTCCAACACCTGGGCCCTCCTGCCAACATACCCAAAATATGAGATGAAGTTTTACCATCCTTGCCATTAAGGAGCACCCTGGTTACACTTCTTGTGATAGACTAGTTCCTTTGATAATCCTTTAAGTTTATTAACTTTTGATAGTCCTATTAAATTTAAATCCATTATTTTTAATGGATTAAGCACCTGAAAATATACTCCTCTGAAATTTCAATAGCCTTCTCTCAAACCAATTCGAATTGCTCCACTACTCTGACATCACAGTTGTTTGTGTTATTGTTATGTGCCGTCAAGTCTGTTGCGACTCATATGACCCTATGTACAACAGCCCCAAATTCTGCTCTGTCCTGTGCCGATCGCACTGCCTCTGACACTCCCACCCTGATTACCCCAGTCACTGAATCAATCCACCTCATAGAGGGTCTTCCCCTCCTGCGCTGTCCCATCACCCTCCCAAGCATGATGTCCTTCTCCAAGGACTGGTCCCTCCTTACAACATGTCTAAAGCATGTCAGATGAAGCCCCAGAATCCTTGCCTCCAAGGAGCAGCCTGGTTTAACCCTCTCCAGGATGAATCTGCTTGTTTTTTGGCAGTCCATGGTACATTCAACACTCTTCTCCAGCACCACAGCTCAAAGGCATCAATTCTCCTTCTATCCTCCCTAGTCATTGTCAAACTCTCTGATGCATAGCAAGTGATTGCAAAGACCACGGCCTGTATCAGACGCATGTTAGTCACATCACAGCACTAACAGCTAATTAGCATCCCAGATAGCTTAAATATAAGCACAAATTGGAATTGCTGCTACAACAACAGATGAGAAAAGAGTCAATAAATCAGGGGTATATGTACTTAGATTCCAAAAACATTTACATTCATAATACTTTTGTAATGGTTCATTGACGTGACCTGGGAATATATACAACTTTTTTTCTTGGTAAAAAAAAAAATAATTTAATACTGTAACTTCCCCCCGCCCCAAGGTTCTTTCATTACTAGAACTCTGAATGTCAATACCCTTAGAAGACTTTTACTACTGGATGCCCATCGTATCTTCAAGTAAATTCAAGAGGAAAAAGAATAAAAAACAATTTGCATGCATTTAAAAATTAAATATCAATCATAATAAGTAATCACAAGATTAAATAGTTGGGAGAAAATCTAACTAGAGCAAAAAAGACCTATACAAAAATAATTACAAAACATTACTACAAAAAAAACCAAAAAGAAATCTGGAGGTACAGAAGAATATACCATGTTCGTTGGTTGTTTGTTGTTGTTATGTGCCGTCGAGTCGTTTCCGACTCATAGCGACCCTATGCACAACAGCCCTAAACCCTGCTCTATCCTGCGCCAACTGCACTGCCTCTGACACACCCATCCCGATTACCCCAGTCACTGAGTCAATCCATCTCATAGAGGGTCTTCCCCTCCTGCGCCGTCCC
>NW_006399849.1:1892469-1914440 GCF_000299155.1 Elephantulus edwardii | reverse complement strand
ACTTGGTGAGCACATCCAGGGCAACATCTGTTATCTGGAATACTTCAATTGGTATGCCATCTATTCCTGGGGCCTTATTTTTTGCTATTTCCTTCAGCTTGACCTTCTTCCTTCATCACCATAGGCTCTTGTTCATATGTTATTTGTTCATTGTCATATGTTCATTGGTAGGAAGACTAAATATCATGAAAATGACAATGCTACCAAAGGCAATCTACAAGCTCAATGCAATTCCAATGCAAATATCAATTACATTCTTTAGTAAGATGCAAAGGACAATTTCCAGTTTTATCTGGAATGGAAGGAGACCTCAAATAAGTAAAACACTACTGAAAGAGAGGAACAAGGTAAGTGGCATCACACTCCCTGATCTCAAATCCTACTACTACACAGCCACTGTGGTCAAGACAGTATCGTACTGATAGAGCAACAGGTGCATAGATTAATGAAAAACTGAGAACCCACAAATACGCTGACCTACCTAGGGTTAACAGATCCCCCCCTCCGCCCCCGGCGATGTATCATGTTTCGTTTTGTTTTTTATTATACTAGTTTGTTTGAAAAATTCAAATACATTATTCTTCAGACCAGATTCTTCCAGTTTCCCTCACTCCTCCATCAAATTGTACAGCCCCATGATTAATCCACCTCCTCCCCCACATCCTCACCTCTCTGCTTTCAGCCTCCCCCTACCTCGGATACTCAACTTCGTTCTACACTAATAGTTTTATATAATATGTGTCTTTGTGGGACCGAATCAGTTCACTCATCATAACGCTCTCCAGTCCCCCACAAGCTATGTAATAATTTACAAAGTTATTACTCCTGCATGCTGAATAGTATTCCATTGTGTGAATGTATCATAATTTCTCAATTCATTCAGTTGTGATTAGACATCTGGGCTATTTCTACATTCTTGAGATGGTATATAACACTGCTATAAACATTGGTGTACAAGTCTCCATTTGTGCCTCAGTTCTCTTTTTCTAACAGTATATTCCAAGCAGTGGAATGGCTGGGTGATATGGAATTTCTGTGTTAGCTTTTTGAGGAAGCACCATTCTGCCTTTCAGAATAGTTGTACTATTTTATAATCTTACCAACAATGTAGAAGAATTCCTTTCTTGCACATCTTCTCCAACATTTATTACTTGCTGTCCTGTTAAACCTTGCCAGTGTTACTGGAGTGAGATGGTATCTCATTGTGGTTTTGATTTTCATCTCTCTTATTTCCACTGATTTGGAGCATTTCTTCATATATCTGCTGGCCATTTGAATATCTTGTAAAATGCCTTTTCTGCATCAATTGATAAGATCATATGGTTGTTGTTATTTACTTTATTAAATTGTTAATTGTGTTGATGGTTTTTCTTATGTTGAACCATCCTTGCATACTCGTTATGAATCTCACTTGGTCATGGTGAATTTTTTTTATGTGCTTTTAGATTTTATTGGCTAGGATTTTGTTAACGATTTTTCCATCTATATCCATGCGAGATATTGGTCTGTAGTTTTCTTTCTTGGTAATATCATTGCCGTTTTGGTATTAGGGTTATGCTTACTTGACAGAATGACTCTGAAAGTGTTCCTTCTTTTTCACAGCTGAATTCTACCAAACATTCACAGACAATTTAGCACCAATTCTACATAAATTATTTCAAAAAATTGAAAAAGAAGGAACAAAAATCCTTAACAAGATCCTAGTCAATAAGTTGTATCTTCATTATCATTTGCTTCAAGGAATTTTTTATTTCATTCTTTATTTTTTTATAACCTAATCACATTCTAGAAGAGTTATTTTGTTTCTTATGCATGATTTTATAAGCTTTACTCTCCTGTGGTTAATTTCTAGTTTTATGGTATTATAGTCTGAAAAGATACTTTGTATTATTTCAATTTTTTTTTTAATTTGTTGAGGCTTGCTTTGTGTTCTAATATATAATAGATTCTGGAGAATGTACCATGTACACTAGAGAAAAAAATGAATTGAGTTTTATTTGAGTGCAGTAGCCTGAATACATCCATAAGGTCAAGTTGGCTGATTATATATTTTAGATCTTCTGCATCTTTGTTAAGTTTCTTTAGAGATGACCTATCCTTTGGTCATAGTGGTATGTTGAAATCACAATTATTGTGGTACTATTTCTCTCTTAAATCCTGTTAACTAATGCTTTGTGTATTTTGCAGGTTTATCATTTGGTGCATAAATGTTGACCAAGGTTTTATCTTTTTGATCAGTTTGCCTTTAATCATTATGTAATGACCTTCCTTATCTTTTATGGTTGTTTTCATTCTGAAATCTATTTTATCAGAGATTAGGATTGCCACTCCTGCTTTTTTTAAGGTTGCCATTTGTTTGGTATACTTTTTTCTAGCCTTTGATTTTGAGTCTATCTTTCTTTTCTTTTTTTATATGTGTCTCTTATAGCCAACTTATTGATGAACTTTGGGTTTTTATACATTTTGCTACTCTTTTTCTCTTAATTTATGCACTTAGTTTATTCACATTAAGTGTGATTATTGTCAGTCCAGGTTTCACCTTTGCCATTTTGCTGTATTTCTTTTCCTGTTGTTTCGGGTTACTATGGTCCATGCATTTTCCTTTGGTGTCTCATGTGAAGGACTTCCCTTAAAATTTCTTGTCGTTTTGGTCTTGTTTTCACAAATTCCTCAAGTTCCTTCTTTTCCATGAAGAATCTAATTTCTCCTTTATATTTGATGGAGAGCTTTACTGGGTATAGGATCCTTGGCTGGCAATTGTTATCTTTCAACTGTGTATGACATCCGATTGCCTTCTAGCTCGAGTGTTTTCTGCTGCGAAATCAGAACTTAACCTAATTGTTGCCCCCTTTGTAGGTAACTCTTTGTTTTTCTCTTGCTGCTTTTAGAATTCTATCCTTATTTTTTAATTTGGATAATTTGACTATGATATGTCTTGATTTTTGGTAGGGGAGTCTAGTCTATTTGGTGTTCTCTGTACTTCTTGAATGTGGATTTCCCTGTCCTTCAAGATACCTGGGAAGTTTTCTTCTGGTACTTCTTCCAGAAAATCTTCTCAGTATTTTCCCAGTCACTCCTCTGTTCTGGAATTCCAATCATACATATGTTATTCTGTTTGATGTCATCCACATTATGTCTCATCTCTGATTTTTCTTTTATTTTATTATTTTTGTGTGCGTGTACCGTCAAATCAGATCTGACTAGTACTGGAGGAGATTGTTCCTCCTTCCCCGGCAGAGCATCTGGTGGATTCGAACCGTGCGCCTCTGGGATTGTAGTTGCAGCTCCTTGCCACTAGGCCACCAGAGCTCCCCTGTGATTTTTCTTCTAGTATGTTTCTAAGTGAGGTTCTTGTCATCCAATTCACTGATCCTCTGTTCCATCCCTTCATTTCTACTTTTTTTTGTCCTACCAGAGTGTTGAACACTTCTGTCATTTCAGTCTTAATATTCTGTATTGCATTTTCATGCTTTTCTGTTATTTCCAGTACTGTGTTTTCTATGCCCTCTCTGTCTTGTGATGATTTTTTTAAAGTTCTTTTTTATCTATTCTCACAATTCTTTCTTCCATCTTTTGCATTTTCCTCCATAGCAGTACTAGTTCCTCCTCATCCATGTATTTCTTCTGGACTGCTATTTCTGAGGTATTTGCTCTCTTATTGACTTGAATTCTTTCTTCCCACATTTGTATCTTTTTCTGTAGCTGATCAAATAACTCTACACAAATACATTTCTTCTAGATCTATCTAACATATTCATTGGATCTGATTTTTTAGGAGAAGGGTTATTTTTTTTTTTTGTGATGGCTGAATGGATTACTGCTCTCTTGACATTATATGAGTCTTTTCTTAGTAGATATTAGGCTGTTGTAACTATAAAATTACCCGGGTACAGGCAATGTTTTGTGAAGCAGCTGTATATTTGTGCTCCTTTTTTGGCCTGAGGCTGGCAGGGCTGAGGACCAGACAAAAGTTTTTTGCTCTCAAAGTACCTTAATGATAAAGCAGGAAGCCTGTTGTTCTCTTCTGGTAGGGGTTCTTTGCCTGTCTCAAGGTGTCCTGGTCCTCCCTGCTTCTTGATCTTAAGGGATCCTCATGGTCAAGCTAGATACCAGTTTTGGTTTTATGCTGGATGATAGCTTCTCACTTCTTGAGGAGGATCACATATAAACATTTGGGGATTTTTTTGTTTTATTTTCATCCACAAGTGGGTGTCAGCAGATTGAACTTGCCAGATGGACTGGGCGTCTCTGGTTTATCGTTCACCAGCATTTGGGTGTACCTGAATCTAAAAATGTGGTAGTGCTTGGCTAAGTCTGCAGATTGATGGCTCCTGTGAGTTGGATTCATGCTGGATGAAGGCTTCTCATGTTTTGATGAGGGTCATGTATGGGACATTTGGGTTAGATTTTTTTTGAGGTGGTGGCTTTTTTTACATCCACATGTGGATGTCAGTGAATTGGACTTGTCAGATCGACTGGGAGTCTCTGGATTATAGTTCACCAGCATTTGTGTGTGCCTGAATTTAAAAATGTGGTAGGGCCCAAGGGCCACAAGCTTGAAGGCCAAATGTTAATTGATTTGGGGTTGAACATTCTTTTAAGTGGTACCGCAGTGCTATGTCTATTTGCTGTACTGAAGTAACTTGGAGTTCCTGTGATGCTGAACATTGTGCCATAGGTGTGTCAAAAGCTCCCAGATTGATTCAGGTTTGGAAACAGAAGTGTCATCCACTTCCTAAACCACATGTCTCTAGAACCTCTATGAACGTAGAGAGATGACAATAGTTATAGAAAGGCTTCAGGCCTTTTGGTGGGGGGTGTATCTATCTATCTATCTATCTATCTATCTATCTATATCTATATATATATATCTCGATCTCTATCTATCTATATCTATATCATCTATATCTATATATATGCATGTGTATATATATATATATATATATAGAGAGAGAGAGAGAGAGAGAGAGAGAGTGCCAGAGCCCTTGTATTTAAAAATTGGTTGTGCCCAAGGGCCTAGTGTTATTTCATTTTGGAGAAACATTCATCTAAGTTGTATAGCACTCTTCTGTCAATTTGATGTGCTGAAGTCACCTGAGTATGCTGTGTGGCTGAACCTTGTGTCATTGGGGGTCAAATGCCATAACAGGTGCCCATGGTGGACAATGTTTGGTGGAGCTTCCAGTATGTCAGGTTTGGAAGAAGGTATGGCATACACTTCCTAAACCGCCTCTGGAAAGTCTATGAACTTGGAGAAATGATGATAGATATAGAAAGGCTTTAGGCCTTTTGTTCATAGGTTCACTATGCGTTGTGCTCAACTCGACGGCAATCAACAATACTTTAATGATAAAGCAGGAAGCCCTGTTGCTCCGTTTTGGAAGTGGCTCCTCACCTGCCTCGAGGTATCTCAGTCCTCCCTGCTGCTTGAGCTTAAGGAGTTCCACATGGTCAAGCTAGACAACAGGTTTTCCCCCCAAAGTACCTAGTTAATTAACTGGAACAGATCCATGGCGGCTGTCGCTGCTGAAGTTGTGCAACCACGGCTGCTGCTGATGTCGCATAGTGGCTACTTGGTTAATAGATTTTTAATATGGAGATGGTATCAGTTAAGTGAAGAAATGACCGTTTCTTTAACCATTTGGTGTTAGCAAAATGGGAAAACCATCTGCAAAAAACTTAAACAAGATCCACACCTCACACTGTATACAAAAACCAACTCAGGGTTGATCAAGAGAATCTAGGCGTGAAACCAAAGACTATAAAATTCATCAGGGAAAACCTAGAAACAACTCTAGTAGCCCTAATACATAGCATGAACAAACTTCCAAGCATAATGAAAAACTTACAATCAGGAGAGAATAAAATAGATGATTGCAACCTTCTAAGAATCTAATCTCTGTGCACACCAAAAAAAACCTTTTCCAACAAGGTAAAAAGGAAACCCAGAGACAGGGAGAAAATATTTGGCAATAGCGTATGTCATAGGGACTTATATCTAAAATGTATAGAATACACCAACATATCAATGTGAAAAAGATAAACCACCCAATTGCAAAATGGGCAAAGGATACGAATAGACACTTCTCCAAAGAAGACATTCATGTGGCAAACAAACATATGAAGAAATGTTCAAAATCCCTAGCTATCAGACAGATGCAAATCAAAACAGCTATGAGATATCAACTCACCCCAGCAACAATAGCTAAATTCAAAATAGCAGCAAACAACAAATGTTGGTGAGGTTGTGGAGAGATTGGAACTTTTATTTACCACTTGTGGAAATGTAAAATGGCACTACCACTCTGGAAAACAGTCTAGTGCTTTCTCAAAAAGTTGGAAATAGAAATACTATTTGACCTAGCAATTCCACTATTGGGAATACACCCAAAAGAAACCAGAGCTGTGACTCAAACAGATATGATAGCTTGAGAAATTCATTAATATATTCAGATATTAAAAAATAGATTGAAGAAATATTTCAGTGGCACACCCATATTTATTGCTGTGTTGTTCATGATAACAAAGAGATGGGAGCAACCCAAGTTCCCATCAACATATAAGTGGATAGGAAAAACTATGGTACATTCCCACAATAGAATATGACACAGCATTTAAAAACAATGAACTTGTAAAATATCAGACAACATGAGTGAGCATGGAGAACATTATGCTGAGTGAAATATCTCAGTCACAGAAGGACAAATATGGTATAACACTGCTGTTATAAAATAATACTGACATGGAGGGTTGAAGGAGAATAGGAAGAGTGGATAGATAATGAATATTGCATTGGAACAGATGAGGGGAAGAACTTGTTGAAAGGAATATATGATTAGGTTTTGTATGTATGACAACATTCTGAAACAAGGAGTACATTGCAAAGTGTACTGAGGAGGGAAAAGAGGGAAAGGGAAGAAATGTGCAATAATGAATGACTTTTTAAAAGAAAAAAATTAAAGTTGGAGAAAAAACTTAATTTTTACTATTATTATTATTTCAAAGATCTTTGGTCTTCTTAGATTTATAAAAATGAATTGCAAGAGAGCTCTGGTGGCCTAGAGCCAAGAAGCTGTGCTGTAATCCCAAAGACACATGGTTCAAATCCACCAGATGCTCCACTGGAGAAGGAAGGGTGATTTCTTCCTTTTCCAGTTGGATCCAATTTTGACAGTATACAAAAAAAAAAAGAAAAAAAATGAGTTGCACTAAAAGTATGTTCTTTACATGAATACAAAATATTGGAAAATATGTGCTAGATATTTAAAAATAATCATAACCTTTTCTAATAAGATTTTATTTGCTTCAGTCCAAGTAGTAAAAATATGTATGACTCAACCCAGTCTTTAAAATTTGACTAGTAAGGTAAGGAAAGTACCATTTTGTGTTAACAGTGTTTTTCTGGTAAATTCTGAGAAATGCCCATGCAACACAGATGCCGACCATTTGTGTTTTCTCTAGACAAGAAATTGTTCAACTGTGCGATTTTATTGTAATATTAGAATAAAGACTCGGGATATTTTAAAATGGAATAATATCTCTCATTGAACATGGTGATTATATCATTACTGCTAGTATTTTATAATTCTATTTCCCTCCTCCATAGTCTTTCTCAATGTATATTTTCTGCTCAAATTGAGGGTCAAGAAAAAAAATCACACTTCTGGTTCCTGCTGATAATAGCAACCCAGAAATAGCAGCTAATGAAGGTAGCATCTGTGAAGGCTTAGTCAGAGCACTTGCTCACTAGTGAAACCTGCTATAGCACCACAGCTTCAGTGTTCACAGTGGTACATGCCTCCTCGGTGGTCTCAACAAATCTTCAGAACAGCACTCTAATAAGCAAAGCAATCTTTAGGAAGAAAATGTGTACAGAAAAATAACTTTCTCTCCCAGATTGGAGGATATGAATTATATTTTTAAGTATAATGGTGCAGTTCATTTTGTAAACATCACCACTATATAAATGTTGAAATTCATCAGTTAATCCATCAAGCCAAAGTTTTTTTCTCAATTTCAAGGTTATCAATACAAGGGTTGAATCCAAGAGGAATGGTGATAGGTCTCTTACAAGAAATTACCCAATCGTAAGAAAATACCTTGGGAAGTCTAACTTATGAATTTTGGAGATAAGATTTCTATGGACTTAGGGAAAAATCCTCTTAAAACACTTTCTCCCACTTGGCACAGCACAGAGATGTAGGCTACCATCAGAGCTCCCTGAGGGAAGTACAGACTACCAGAAACATTACAATGTCTTGAGATATTCATCAATATATCCAGATATTAAAAAATAGATTAAAGAAATGTTTCAGTGGCCATTAAAATGCTTTTAAGAAAAAAAAATATAGACAGTCTCCTAGACAATTATTGAAAATAACAACTGGATCTGACTTCTTTCTTGTACTTCTTCTGGTCAATTCATTAATACTGTTGCAAAAGTATTCTTTCTTGTCTTGAACCTGAGATTAAGTAATTGCACTTCATTAGGTTGTGAATAATAATTAAGGTCATCACAAGTCAAGTGGACGAGTCTGGGCTTTATGTTGATGAATTTTATATGGCAAGATCTACTAAGGTCATTTTTTTTACAGAATCTCTGCTTTGTGCCATTGAACATGCAAAGAAAAATGGGTTAATGTTTTTGACATGATATGCCACAACCCAACCATTTTTCTGTACAATGTACATTTTTTTGTTAAAACTCCACTTGCATTTTTCAAAGAATTGTTTTACCTGAGACTGCTCTTACAATTAAGCGAAGTCAGAGAGAAAAAGAAGTACTGTGTTGAGGGAACCCTGGTGGTACAGTAGTTAAAGTGCGCAGTTGCTAATGAAAGGTCAGAAGTTAAACCCTTCCACCTCCTTGATATTAGAAAGATGTGACAATCTGCCTCTGTAAAGGTATGAAACCTTGGAAACCTGATGGGGCAGTTCTACTTTGTTCTTTAGAGTCACTTAAAATTGAATGGCATGAGATAGAGCAAGGTTCAGATCTGTTGTTCACAGGGTCGTTGTGAGTCATAGTCCATTCAATGCCACTTAACAGCAACAACATGAGTTGGAAACAACTCAATTGCAGTGGATGAGTGGGTGGGAAATTTAAAGCTGACCCCTTTTCAAGTAATATGTTTATTTTTTATTCTATAGAAACGATGAATGTTACTGCAAATTAAGAAATTATCATGAATTACTCAGGTAGACCATGCATTACATCACAAGTGTCCTTGTTAGAGAAAAATGAAAGATGATTTGACACAAACACATATAAGAGGAAAATGATGTGACACTGGAGGCAAAATTGGGGTGAAGGCACCACGAGCCAAGGAAGCCGAAGAATGCCAACAACCCTCAGAAGATGGAAAAGACAAGAATTCTCCATTAGAGACCTCAGAAGTTATATGACCTTGCTGACACTTTGCTTTTGTGGAAAGGAAATAATGCAAATACTTTTACAGGATTTACCAGGAATCTAAAACTTCTTTGATTCTAAAAACTCAGTTTCATTAGTTCAATATTAAGTGGCTGGTCCCATTAATGGAATTCTCAAGAAATTAATGAAGACCAGATTGCTGATATATTCATTTACTACGGAAAAAATATGTTTTAATAACCAAGACTAATGACCTACTTGTGTAATTTACTGCCTCTGGAAACCTGTTAGAAGACTAACTGTGGGTCAGTTTCAGCTTTATAGCACATGACAACGACAACAACGACCTACTTAGGACATTTAGAGGGACGCTTTGAGGGAATAAAATTGTCCTATACTAGAATTGTTGTTGTTGTTGTTGTTATAAGCCATCGAGTTGCCTGCAACCATAGTAACCGTAAGTACAGCAGCTCTGACGTCTGCCCTGTCCTAATCCAGTCTCACTAATTCTGACACACCAAGCTCTCATTGCCCCAGTTACTGGATCAATCATCTGGGGCCTTCCTCTCCCACACTATCTCACAACCCTTCAAAGCATGATGTCCTTCTTCAAGGACTGGTCTTTCCTTGCCACAAACCCAAAATACATGATACAGAGCTTCAAAATTCTAGCCTCCAAGGAGAAACTTGATTTCACTCTCTCCAAGACAGAACTATTTGGTTTCTTGGCAGTCCATTGTATGTTCAAGACTCCTCTCCAGCACCACAATTCAAAGGTATCAATTCCTCTTCTCTCATCCTTAGCCATTGTCAGCTCTCTGATGCCTAGCAAGTAATGGAGAAGACCATGCCTGGATCAGGGGCACCTTAGTCTCTAGACTGACATCGTTGCTTTTTAGTACTCTGGAGAGGTCCCTGACAGCAGATTTTCCCAGTACAATTCGTTTTTTGAATTCCTGACTGCTGGTGTCAAGAGTGTTGATCAGGAGCCAAGCAAGCTGAAATTGTTAACAACCTCAATCTCTTCTCCATCTATCATGGTGCTGCCAATTGGCCCAGTGGTGAGAATCTTTGTCTTCTTGATGTTGAACTTCATTAGCTGAGTTTGGGGAGATAGTTAAAGAGAATATGAAATGATGGGAGAAAACACAGGAAAACTAATCTCATGGCAGAGCTGATGTTCTCAAAGACCACACTGGTAAGTAAAATGTAAAATATTCCATGAGGTGGGGGGAAAAAATATATTTGGCTCACTATCAGATGAAGACAAATCCAAATCACATAACATTGGAAAAGGCCTAAACAAAGATCAAAACTCAAAATCATGTATGTAAAGTCAGTATGGTAGAGTGAGTTATTGTTCAAAATGGCTTTAGCCAGGTGGCTAGGTGGGAGCATGTGGTTAATGTGTGGACTATCAATGAATGTATTAATGAAGGTATTTGACTTTAGCCACATGGCTACAGGGGAGCTCAGTTGATGTGTAGATACTAATGAAGGTTTTAGGCAGTTTTACATCTCACTAGGCCTAGTCAAGAAGCTGTGTTGCAATCCTGAAGGCACACAGTTAGAGGCCACCAACTGCTCTGAAGAAGGATGAGCAATCTCTTCCTATCCAGTTAACTGCCTCTGAAAACCCACTGGAGAGTTAGCTATGGGTCAGTCCTGACTCGACGGTACACAACTACAAGTCTTCAATTCTGGAAGCTCTGGAGAACAAGTGAGTAAGGAGTAGATCTGCCAACCCAACGGCACACAGTCAGAATCCACCAATGGCTCCAAGGGAGAAAGAACAATCCCCTCTTGTACTATTTACAGTCTCTGAAATCTGCTGAAGAGTCAGCCGTGAGTTGGTTCCAACTCAACAGCACATAGTAACAACAACAACAACAGGCTTAAAAATTGAGGAGGTTCTAGAGGTAGAAGATGGACATCTCCCTACCAATAAGAAAGAGAAAATACTGCATGCTTCATCTGGGACCAGAGATCCTGCCCATGCCAGAGAAAGACTGAGATCAAGACACTGCAGCAGCAATGGAGAACTGTGGAAAACCAGAGTTCAGTGTGATACAGAACTGATGGTGGACTGCCACCACATGGAACCAGAACCAGAGCCGGGGGCCCAGCTTGAGGCAGAAGGAAGCACCACAACTAGAAGACCTGAAAGAGCTTTGTAACCTAGTCTAATGCCATAAAGTCAAAAGGCTTTTTGACTACAGCACGCTTGAGAAGTTGTCCCGACTGAAGAACTATGTCCTATTTCCAAACTGAATTGTAACCTGTTAACTTCTCCTATAAAGCTCATAACCATATGCTCTGATGAGTTCTGTATGGCCATTAAAAAAAAATAGTAACAGTGAGAACCCTGGGAGGGATAATTGGTGTTAAAGTTGGCAAGGTCAGTTTTGCACTGTTGCTATTGTGGGTGGGTACTGTTCCTTCCTGAGGAGTTGGCAGAAGTCTGATGCTGCAGGTCTCACAAAGGCCTACATTCTTTTTAGTCAGCCTAGAAATTGCTACAGCTGATAAACAGAAAAAACAACTTCTCCAGACTGAACTCTAAGAAAATTTAAATTGAAATTGTTTTAAAAAAAAAAAGGCAGCTTCTAAAAAGGTGGTTTCTATTTACTGATCCCTCTATATTTGACATTAATATGTCTGCTGGGTGAAGCCAGAAGTAGCTGGACCATCATTCTGATTAGCTGGGTGACAGACAATTGATATACATCTGACAGCACAATTTCTAGTCTACAGCTTCAATAAACACAGAGAAATAAGGGTCAGTGTAAATACCACAACCTGGATGAATGCAAAGGTATTCCAATAACTGAGGTAATGTCATCCAAGGACTCAAACCCACTTAAAGTGAAAGACCAAAAATAGAATTATATCTTTGAGATTTTAGTTAATTAAAAGTGGAACAGAAGGGGTAAATAAGCATTTCTTGACTTATCTGAAGTATCGTTTATTCCTCTGGAGGGGTGTGAGATAGGGGATTTTTGTTTGTTTGTTTTTTAGTTAACGTGCATGAAGGTCCACTTTTGTGAGTGGCCATGAGAGACTCTGAAGACAAGTGGGGCTGCTCTGTAGCAGAAAGAGAAGAAAGGATACAAGCTCAGGTTCATAAAGCAGATGATAACAAGACCTACATGTGACAACCTTCGCACAGACATTGTCTGTAGCAGGCATTCCACTACACATTACTATTGTTGCAAGTATCTCAGAACATCACTATACTCGTCACTAATTCAACATTTGCAGCATTAGATATATTACAGAAACTCTGGTGGCCTGTTGAGTAAAGATCTACTCTGCCAACACAAAGAGAGACATTTCAAATTCACCAGCTGCTCTCAGGAAGAAAGACAGGCAATCTACTCACTCCCACATAATTTATAGCCTCTGAAAACCCTCGGGAGGGTCAGTTATTATTTGATTCTGCCTCAATGGCACCTAACAACAACAAACACATATTTTTAAATGCTTGTATTTGATGAGTTATTACCAAAACTCATACATTACTAAATCTAAAATTAAAGCATCTTAATAACTATGCTTTCATTTGATATCATTATAATCTTATTTCTTTTATTCATTAAAATTTTAGTCTGATAAATTATGCAGACCAATTTTTAAAATTTAGAAAATATTAGTCTGAGAAGAGTTCATAGGTTTAGATTATAACAGAGTCCAGATTTTTTTTTAAAGTTGTTAATTTCTGGATAAAAGAAGTTATGATATCAAGTCAAAGGTGGGTGATTTTAATCTGTGGCCCTCAGGTCTGGTTTAATTGTTTTTGGTTAAACATTCTTCTAAGTGGTATAGCACTGGTGTGTCCACTTGCTGTACAGAGGTAACTCATGGTTGCTGTGATGCTAAACACTGTGACACTGATGTGTCAAATGCTATAATGGTTACCCACAGTGGACAGTGTTTGGTGGAGCTCCCCGATTAAAACAAGCTTGGAAGCAGGAGTGGCATCCACTTCTGAAATAGTTTGCCTCCAGAAACTCTATGAACTTGAAGAAATGATGAAAGTTATACAACTGTTCTGGTCTTTTGTTCTTAGAGTCTCTATGAGTCATCTACAATAAGACTGACGGCACTTATCAATTATGTCCTATTTGTATTCATCCATTTGATGGATGTTTATTATAACTTATTTTACTCCAGGCACAAATTCCTAACACAAACTTCAAAAAGTGTTTTAGAGGAATTTCAGGAAGTAGATTTTAAAAGGAAACGTAGAGCATATAAAAGTATTAATTTAAACTACAACAGAAATGCTACAAAAATAATGGCATAACGAAAGCCTTGAATTTAAGGACAAATCCATTTGAAGGATTTCTTAGCACTATGTAATTTCTTGCTGTTCAGCTTCTGATTACTATATAATCAGGCTGACAAATGACTAATACTGGGCAGGTCTAAACAAGTGAGTGTTAGTTTTGTTTGGGACTCTCTTTTCCCCCTCTCTGTGCACTCTTGTGGAATTTTAATAGTCTTACATCCCTTTGGACCATCTGCCCTTCTATGTGACTGACAAATGCTTTATACTTTTTTCTCATCTAAACTGTAGATATTAGATGAAGTAATTACCGGGCAATTCAAAGCACATTTATTTCTTTATCATTTAGTTTTAAATATTAAATTCACAACTGGGGAGCATACATGGATTTTATAGGTGACCTTTTCAAACTGAAATGAAACATTGGGAAAAATCTGCCAAAATTTAAAGAATTCATTTTTACTGATCATTAATTATCTGGAAAAAATAGAATCATCATTATAATGGTCATTAAACATTGACATTCTTATGGCTGGTTGTGAAGGTGACTGAAATGAGATTTGTAACTCCAAGGAGGAACAAAATAAGTAAATAACAAGGCTAATTGAGGGCTAGAACTTGATAAAAAGGAGCTAATGGCATAAGGCATGGAAAAAACAAGCAAGTAAACCTAACGAACAAGTCAGAGGAGGGAGCTGGCACACACTTCCCCCTCCCTCATCCCACACAAAGACACAAATGGGCAGACAGCATTGATGTCATTGAGACTTTCCCTGCCTCTAACATATCAATTATTTCTATTTTCATCTTTTCTACCTCTTGAAGATTTCTCGTAAGTTATAAACCATTTCATCTTCAGTTTATGTCTTTGGATACCTAAAAGTGGTCAGTATGGTATTGCTATGGATTAAACTGCATCTTAAAAAAAATACATGTTGGAATCCTAACCCTAAAATCCATAAACATGACTGTGTTTATAAATTTGGGTCTTCCATTTGTTATGTTAATGAAGTCATACCACTGTAGGGTGGATCCAAAACCTAATCATTTCTTAGTTATAAAAAAGACCAGAATAGACACAGATGCATACACAGAAGGAAGATGACAGATGATGAAAACAGATGCATCTATCTACAAGCCCAAGCAAGCCAAGGATCGCTAGATTTTCAGTTATTTCCATTTTCCCTCCCCTCGCCATGGCAGGATATTTCTATGGGTTAGAAATCATTCACTTGGTTACATTTTACAGAATTATTTTACTTTAATCAAATTTTATCTTTTCTTTTAAAAAAAAAACTAGACCAGGAACTTACAAGTTTCCATACTTTCACATTTTATGATTTTGCTATTTTACCATAAGAACATTCATATTGGCAGTGTTTGTACATACAAACATATATACAGTTGTTGTTGTTTGTTGTTGTTGTTGTTATGTGCCGTCGAGTCGTTTGCAACTCATAGCGACCCTATGTACAACAGCCCTAAACCCTGCTCTGTCCTGTGCCAATCTCATTGCCTCTGACACACCCATCCCGATTACCCCAGTCACTGAATCAATCCACCTCATAGAGGGTCTTCCCCTCCTGCGCTGTCCTTCTACTCTACCCAGCATGATGTCCCTCTCCAAAGACCTGTCTCTCCTTACAACATGTCCAAAGTATGTCAGACGAAGCCCCAGAATCCTTGCCTCCAAGGAGCAGCCTGGTTTAATCCTCTCTATGATGAATCTGTTTGTTTTCGTGGCAGTCCATGGTACATTCAATACTCTTCTCCAGCACCACAGCTCAAAGGCGTCAATTCTCCTTCTAGAAATTCTGTAAATCAAAAAATAGATAGTATCAAAAAGCATTTGGAATTAAACACAGACATTTAAGTCCCAGAGGTTAAGCCAATCATTAGGAGATCTACTGACATTGCAACTAATATCTTAGAAGGAAATAGGTGTGATAAAACCATTTGAATGTTCCTTTGTGGCTAAATAATATGGTTGAGGCTTTAATCAGTAATTTATCTCTTTTAAAATATTCCTTAGCACATCAATAATGGAAATTAAAATTTTAATTAACTCTTTTCATTACATATAGCGATGGAGACAGAGTGTTCACCCTACCAAGGATGATGTAATTAAAAAAGTCTAGAATATGAGAAATGCTGCCCTGTCTCAGATGAAGAATATAAACAATTATTTCTTGTTGGTGAAACCAAAAATTGACTGTGATTTCTCTGTGTCACATTCCAGACACTGTTGCTAAACTTTGAACAATCTTTATGTTTTATTATGAATATATCATTTCTTAATTTATGTAAAACTTCATCAAACATATCTCTATTGTTTGTCTGCACAGCAACTATTTCCCAGGAATTGCCACATCCTATTACCTAACCTACATGATGCAGCAGGATTTGTAATATTCCTATAATGTGATACTGTACCCAGTCATGATTAATTGGTCTGAGGGTGGGTTGTTGTTGTTGTTAGGTGTCATCTCATTAGTTCTGACTCATAGCAATTCTGTGCACAACAGATTGCAATCCTGTCCAATCCTACATGATCTTCAGTCCTTGCTGTTCAAGCCCATTGTTGCAGCCACTGAGTTGATGCATCTCATCGAGGGTCTTCTTTTTTACTGACCCTCTGTTTTTCCAATCATGATGTCAATCCAGGGACTAGTCTTTCCTGATAACCTGTCCACAGTACATAAAACAAATTCTCACATCTTCCCTTCTAAGGAGTATTCTTCCAAAACAAATTTATTCGTTCTTTTGGCAGTGTATGGTATAGTTAATATTTTTGCCAATACCATATTTCATTTACTTCTTCTTTAACATCCTTTATTTATTGCCCAGCTTACTTATGTATATGTTGTTGTTGTTATGTGATGTCGAGTCGCTTGCAACTTAAAGCAACCCTATGTACAACAGCCCTAAACCATGCTCTATCCTGTGCCAGTCACACTGTCTCTGACACACCCATCCCGATTACCCCAGTTACTGAATCAATCCACCTCATAGAGGGTCTTCCCCTCTTGCGCCATCCCTCCACCTTCCCTAGCATGACATCTCTCTCCAAGGACCTGTCCCTCCTTACAACATGTCCAAAGTATGTCAGATGAAGCCCCAGAATCCTTGCCTCCAAGAAGCAGCCTGGTTTAACTCTCTCCAGGATGAATCTGTTTGTTTCCTTGGCAGTCCATGGTTCATTCAATACTCCTCTCCAGCGCCAAAGCTCAAAGGCATCAATTCTCCTTCTATCCTCCTTAGTCATTGTCCAACTCTCTGAAGCATAACAAGTGATTGGAAAGATCATAGCCTGTATCAGACTCACCTTAGTCTCCAGCATGAGACCATTGCCTCTCCAGTACCCTGGAGAGGTCCCTAACAGCAGACTTTCCCATCACAATATGGTTTTTTTTTATTTCCAGGCTACTGGTGCCAAGAGTGTTGGCCATGGAGCCAAGCAGACTAAAGTTGTTAACAATCTCAATCTCTTCACCATCCATCCTGATGCTGCCAATTCATCCAGTGGTGAGAATCTTTGTCTTCTTGACATTGAGCCTCAATCCATACTGAAGCCCCATGTTTAGAGTCATGTGCAAAACAGTCTTCAGTGTGATATATTTGCTTTCCAATACTTTGAAGACACCTTTTGCAGCAGATTTCTCCAGTGCAAAACCGCATTTGATTTCTTGACCACTGCTTCCATAGGAATTGATTGTGGCTCCAACTAAAACGAAATACTTGAAGAACTCTGGGGGAGTAGTCTGTAAAGAATTGTGCTGCTAATCCAAAAGTGGCACCTCTCTGGCAGTTCGAATCCACCAACAGGATGGCAGGTGAACCATAGGCAATGACCTGAGTTTACAGCTTTAATCTCTTCACCAAATACAATGAAATTGCTTATAGTCCAGTTGTAAGGCTCTTCTAGCTCCTTTACTTTGAGGCAAAATCCATACTGAAGCCTCTAACCTTACTTTTTAAATACTCTTCACATTCAGCAAACAAGATTGTGTTGTATGCGTATCACAAGTTGTTAATGAGACTTACTCCAACCCCAATACCACATTCCCTTTTTATATCATTTGTTTTCTCTGCTTATTTGCTCTGCCTAGAAATTGAATAAGTATAGTGAATAAAGATAAGGTGGGCATCTGAATTTAAGGTCTATTGGTCCCCTTTTCAAGTATTTGAAAACTTCATGGAGAGAAATAAATTCATTTTTAAACACATCAGTCTATGAAATGTTAATTTGAAAACTATTCCCACTAATGTGCTATCAACAACTTCATCTTTTTGGATCCAAAATCAACACCCTTGGTATCAGCAGTCAAGAGATGAGAAGTACTGCACTGGTAAAGTCTTTAGGCAGGGAATTCTCGAAGTTATTGCAGAGCAATGATGTCACTTTGAGGACTAAGGTGCACCTGATTCAGGTCATGGTCTTTTCAGTCACTTACTGTGCACCTGAGAGCTGACCAATGAATAAGGATGACAAGAAGAGTTGTGAACTGTCAACTCTCATCTTTGAACTGTAGTTTTGGAGAAGAATGCTGAAGACTCCATGGACTGCCAAAAGAACAACCAGATTAGGGGCTAAGATGATGAAATTTCATTTAAAAAATTTTGGCATGTTACCAAAAGTAGGAGAGGTTATTCCTTGGAAAAGTGGAAGCTCAGCAAAGGAGAAGAAAACCCTCAATTATTTTGATTGACACAGTGATTGCAGTAATGGCATTCGGTGGGTCAGAGATTGTGAGAATGACACAGGAGAGGACAAGGTAGGTTCAAATCTGTTGTTCATAGGGTCACTGTGAGTCGTATACAACTTGGTGGCACCTACAACAACTTGTTAATGTATAGGATACAAAGAAGAAAGGTGACCCCCATTAATAATGTGGTGAGAGAAGCAGAGATAAGGGTCAAAGAAGAAAAATTTCTTAATTTTCTTTGGCACTTCAGTCCCAAGATTCTGGCATGTCTTGATTTCCACTAATTATGATAATTACTTTCCAGTAAATACAACTTCTCTTAAAAAAAAAAACAAACCAACAACAACAGGGACCACTCCTTGGAGAAAGGCATGATGTTTGAAAGGGTGGAGAAATACCACAGGAGAGGAAAAGTCAGAAAGAGATGGATTGATTCAATTACTAAAGAAATGGGCTTAGGTCTGTCAGAGACAGTGAAATTGTCTCAGGACTTGGCAGAGTTCAAAGTTAATGTATATAAGTCGTTATGAGACAGAGGCCACTCAATGACAGATAATAAGAAGCACATTTAAGTAGTTCTTGTACCCAAAAAAGTCTTAAATAATATTCATAAGCTCAGCACAGTTGTAATGATTAATATTGTATGATATATTTTCCCTATAAATGGGAGAAGGATGGGCATTCTACTTCTGTGCGATTAACTGCCTCTGAAAACCCAGTTGGCGGGTCAGTTAGGGATTGGTTCTGACTCAAGGGTCCATCACAACAACAGCGAGCCTATAAAAACATTTAATTGGAGATACAGTGTAAAGAGTTACATGGAGAATATTCATTAGGAAGCTATTTTCTCTACACCTGGTGTCTCTAGACCATATTGTTGCTGTTGTTATGGTGGTGGTTGTTGTTAGGTGCCATAGACCATGACTCTCTGAACTACAGCAAACCTATAAACAGCAGATCTGAACCTTACACTGTCCTGTGCATCCTCACCATTTCTGATACACTTGAGCCCATTGTTATAGTCACTGTGTCAATCCATCTTGTTGAGGAACTTTCACTTCATCTATACTGTGAAACTTACATTAAAGTTACCATTCTAGTAATTTTCGTACTTCTTCCTACAGAAAGGCAATTCATAATTGGTGAATTTTGAAGAAGAAGCTGAGATATGGAGGCCCAAACCATTCTTTCCTTTTCCTTTGAGATCTCTCTACCAGTAGAATGCAAAGTATATGTGTGTGCATGCATACACACACACACACACAAACACACACGTGTGTGTGTGTGTACATGAGTACATGTGATTGTGTGTAGAAAATAGAATGTCGAAGAAGTCTAGAGGACAAAGAAATACCCTTTTAGAATAAGTTATTGGAATGGAAGCTGACAGTCTCTTGTTTCATGGGTCAAACTTTGGATAGGGGGAAAGTGGAGATATATATTAGAGTTTTAATTGCATTCTACTGGCTTTTCAAGGATTAAAATATTATCTGCTTGATAAATTATGAAAGGCCTATTTATAAATGAAGGCATGATACAGCCTAGTTGAAGACAGAGAGGGAGAGAAAGGAAATATTTCATAGTTACCCTGATAGATGGATCAGAAATTGAGGTTGTTGACAATTGTAGCTTGCTCAGCTCCACAATCAACACTCTTAGCACCAGCAGTCAGGAAATCAAAAGACTAATTGCATTGGGAAAATCTGCTACCAGGGACCTCTCCCGAGTATTGAAAAGCGACGATGTCAATCTAGAGATTAAGGTGCACCTAATCCAGGCCATGGTCTTCAGTTACTTGCTATGAATCAGAAAACTGGACAATGACTAAGGATGATGGAAGAACCAATGCCTTCAAATGGTGGTGCTGCTGAAGAGTCTTGAACATACCATGGACCACCAAGAAAACAAATAAATCTGTCATGAAGAGGGTGAAACCAAGTTTCTCCTTGGAAGGTAGGATTTTGAAGCTCCGTCTCACACGGCCAGAAGAGATCGATCCTGGGAGAAGGGCATCATATTTGGAAGGGTAGAGGGACAGCACAGGAGATGGAGACCCTGCATGAGTTGTATTCATCCAGTAACTGCGGCAATGGGAGTTGTTGTATTGGAATTAGTGAGACTGACTCAGGACAGGACAAGCTTCAGAGCTGCTGTATACAGGGTCACTATGGGTCGCAGGCAACTCAATGGCACATAACAATAACAAAAACAGCTTTATGAAAGTCATTCTTTTCAACAGTTAAAAACACAGAACTACCCTGTAAGACAGAAATTACATTGAGTCTCTATTCTAGTTTGCCAGAGGAGGAAACAAAAAAATGTCCACCAACTGAGGAATGGATAAGCAAAGTTGTTGTTAGGTGCTATTGAGTCTATTCAAGTTAATTCCTATGTATAACAGAATGAAACACTGCCCAATCCTGCATCATCCTCCATTCATGGCCATTGTTGCAGACATCCATCATTTTGTCAGTCCATCTCCTTGAATTTCTCTCTGTTGCAGTGACACATTATTAACCACAATGTGCTTCTCCAGGACAAAATATGTGAAACAGAGTCTCCTCATCCTCACTTTTAAGGAGCGTTCTGGTTGGACCATTCCCAAGACAGATTTGTTTATTCTTCTGGTAAACATATTTAGTCAATATTCTTTAATAATATAATAATTCAGAGTTATCAATTCTTCTCTATCCTCCTCATTCATTTTCTGGTTTTCACTCACAAACAAAAGGTGATTGTTATTGTGCCATCAACTTGACTACAAATCATAATAACTCAATGAACAATAGCTCTGAAATTTGCCTTTTCTTGAGCCAATCACGCAGTCTTTGACACATCTGTCCCCATTGCCACAGTCACTCTGTCATCCAGGGTCTTCCTCTTCTATGATGACCCTCAATCCTTCCAAACATGATGTCTTTCTCCAGGGCTGCACTCTACTGACCACATGCCCAAAGTAAGTGTGATGGAGTTTCAAAATCCTTGTTTCCAGAGAGCAATTCAGTTCACCCTTTCCAGGACAGACTTGTTTGTATTCTTGGCAGTGCGTGGTATGTTCAATACCCATCTCCAGCACCACGGCTCAAAGACATCTATTCTTCTTTTGTCATTTTTATTCATTGATCAGCTCTTAGATGTATAGCAAGCAATTGAGAAGACCATGGCCCAGATCGATACACCTTAGTCTCCAGACTGACATCATTGCTCTTCAGCACTCTGCAGAGGTCCTTGTCATGACAGAAGACTTTCCTAAAGTAACTTGTCTTTTGATTTCTTGACACCTGGTGCCAAAAGTGTTGATTGTGGACCTGGGAAAAATGAAATAGTTAACCTCAATCTCTCTTCCATCAATCACGGTGCTGTAAATTGATCTAGAGGTTAGGATCTTTGTTTTCTTGATGTTGAGCTTCAGTTCATAATGAAGACTGCAGTCCTTGACCATCTCCAGAAAATCCTTCAAGTCCTCCTCAGACTCAGTGAGCAAGGTTGTGTCATCTGTATAATACAGGTTGCTGATGAGTCTTCTTCCAATTCTGATGCCACATTTTTCCTCATAATGTTCTGCCTCCTGATCTGTTCTCTCTCTCTCTCTCTCTCTCTCTCT
>NW_006399849.1:1890610-1891334 GCF_000299155.1 Elephantulus edwardii | reverse complement strand
AATTTCCTCCAATATCGTTGCTTCTTGATCATATGTTATTTCATGAAATTGTTCTGTGTCGGACAATTTTTTTCAGCCATCTTCTTTTGATGCTTTCTGGATTCTTCAGTATTCTGCCCATAGCATCTTTAAGTATTGCAACTCAAGGCTTGAATTTGTTCTTCCGTTCCTTCAATTTAAGAACTACCACATATGAGTTTATCCTTTTTTTATTTTCTTATTTTCTCCAGCTCTTTGAACAACTCTTTGCTCTGCCTCCCAAGCTGCCCTTTGAACTCTTCTGTTCAGCTTTTTAACATCCTGATTTCTTCCCTTTGTTTTGGCTTCTGGGCATTCTAAAGGAACATTCAGAGTCTCTTTGGACTTTCTTACTCCTCTGTCTTTGTAAAGATTTCTTGCATTATTCATTAATGATATTCTTCCCACAGCTCAACTGGTCTTCATTCATTAGTGTTCAATGCCCCAAATTTGTTCTTCAGATGGTTTTTAAGTTCAGGTGAGATAGATTCAAGATCATATTCTGGAGCACGAGGGCGACGCGGCGCGAGGGCGAGGCCGCCAGCCAGGGGAAAGCCGCCGCCGGGCCGGGGGAACGCCGCGAGAGGGACCCGGAAGAGACCCGGGAAGAACAACAGCCAGCCACCTACTGCAGAACTCCAGAGGAGCGAAGACTGTGAGACCCCAGAAGAACGAAGACTACCGGACACTGTGGGACCCCCCTGCA
>NW_006399849.1:1859441-1869293 GCF_000299155.1 Elephantulus edwardii | reverse complement strand
GGGGGGGGGGGAGAGGGGTGCAACAATGATTGAATGGAATTCCAAAATCTCTGTAGATGTTAATTGAAATGAAAAATAAATTTTTAAAAAAAGAAGATGGGAGATGGATAAAAAAAGAAAAGAAAGATTCTTACCACTGGAGAGATAGGCAACATCATGATAGTTTGAGAAAAAGATTAAAACTGCCAACAACTTCTTACTTGGATCCACTTGGTACCAACAGTTAGTCAGGAGACATTGATTGCACTGGGAAAGTCTGCAGTTAGCAACCTCTCCAAGTTATTGAAGAATAATTATGTCAATTAGAGGAACTAATGTGTGTCTGATTGAGGCATGGTCTTTCTGATTATTTGCTATGCATCTGAAAGATGGACAAGGAATAAGGATGACAGAAAAATTGATGCCTTTGAGTTGTAGTGTTGGAGGAGAGAGCTGAACACCACATAGGTAGCCAAAAAGAGTAAACAAATATGTCTTGGAGAGAGTGCAACCAGAGGTCTGTCTCTTTGAAGTCAAGGATGATGAGGCTTTGCCTCACATTCTTTGGATATGTTGTTTTTGAGGGGCTCTTTAATGGAGAGTGACATGATGCTTGGAAGGATGGAGGGTTGGTGAAGGAAAGGAAGACCCTCAACCAGGTGGATTGACCTAGGGACTGTTACAATGGGTTCTAATGTGTTAGGAAGTATGAGAACGGCACAAGATAGGACACGGTTCAGATTTGTTTTTTATTGGGTTATTATGGGTTATACTCGACTCAATGGCAGCCAACAACAATAAAGTCTTGATAAATACTTCAATATAGATGAAACTTGAAAACATTATGTTGAATGAACTAAGTCAATCACAAAAGAACACATTTTATATGTGCTCATTAATATAAAGTACCTATACTAGACAAATGTATAAAGATCAAAGATCTGTTAGCTCTTATCAGTACCAAAAGTGGGATCTGGGAGAGGGAGAGAGGGGGAGAGGAGTCATATTTAGGAAGCAAGGAGTTTCTGTTTATGGTGATGAAAAATTTGACAGTGGATATTGGTGATGGTGGTATAATATTATAAATGTAATTGATGCCACTCAATTGGACATGTGAAAATCACTGAATTCATGTCCTATTATGTCTACATATATCCTCTGGTGGCCTAGTGGCAAGAAGCTATACTGCTATCTGGAAGGCACATGGTTCGAGGCCACCAACTGCTCTGTGAGAGAAGGATGGGCAGTCTCCTTATGTGTGATTACCTGCCTCTGTAAATCTGCCAGAGGGTCAGCTATGAGTTGGTTCTGACTCAATGATAAAAAATAACAAATTAGATATATGTTGTTGTTGATGTTGTTGTTGTTAGGGGCCATTGAGCTGAATATGGCTCATAGTGACCTCATGAAGAAAATATCTGAACTCTGTTCTATCCTGCACCATCCTTATACTTCCTGACACACAAGAGCCCATTGCCGCAGTCACCATGTCAATCCACCTAGTTGACGGTCTTCCTCTCCTTTGCCAACCCTCCACCCTTCCCAGTATCATGTCCTTCTTCAAGGAATAGCCTCTCCTAGCAACATGCCCAAAGTATGTGAGGTGACGCCTCATCGTTCTTGCTTCCTCTCCAGCTGCACCCTCTCCAAGATATATGTTTGTTCTCCTAGCCATCCGTGGGATGTTCAGTGCTCTTCCCCAACACCACAACTTAAAGCTATCAATTGTTTTTTGGTCATCCATATTCATTGTCCAGCTTTCAGATGTATAGCAAGTGAATTAGATGCACCTTAGTCCTCAAACTGACACCATTACTTCTCTATAATTTGGAGAGCTCCCTACCTTCAGATTTTCCCAGTGCAATATGTCCCCTTATTTCCTGACTGCTTGTACAGGGTGTTAATTGTGGATTCGAGCAAGATGAAGCTGTTGATTCTTTCAACCTCCTCTCCATCCATCATGATACTGCCTATCGGTCCAGTGTTAAGAATCTGTACAGATTTTCAGAACCTGGAGGGCAAGCCTTTGTATTTAAAAGTCGGCTGGTGTGAATTGTGTTTGGCGAGAACATTGTTCTAAGTGGTACAGCACTTCTCTGTCAGTTTGCAGTACTGAGGTAAGTTGGAGTTGCTGTGATAGTTAAAACTGTGCCACTGGTGTGTCAGATGCCATAAAGGTTACCCATGGTGGACAGGTTTTAAGACAGACTAGGAGGCAGGACGGGCCACTCACTTCCTATATAACAGGCCTTTGAGAACTCTATGACAATAATAAAAATGCAAAAATCTGGCATGAAATTGTAAACATTTACCAAAAAAAAAAAATCTCTTTACTTTGGAAGAAACAAACAAATGATAGTCTGATGGTGGGGAAGAGCTAATTCTGCTCAGTACATTGGTCCTTTTCAGATGAGTCCATATTTTTCATCGTATTTTCATATGACCCCATCAAGGAAAAGAATGCATTGTGATGAACTGTGAAAAGAGAGGATTAACTAAGAGAGAGGCAGGAGTATACCATATGTAAGAGTCAAAAAAATGGCTAGGAGTTCCAGTAAAGACTGAAAGTCAAGAAATGGTTTCAAAGAGAAAGCACCTCTACAGAGATATGACGCATAAACAACCCCTGAGTAAATCACAAGCCAAACAGCTTATAGATATAAGTCAGATTATGTTAATCCCCAAACTTCACACTCTAAAAATCCACATCCATATAATTGCTGTAACCCTTTTCCCCTTAAGTCTCCCTAGTTATTTTCATAAGTCCTTCAACAGAATGGTGTTCCTCTGCTATCTCTCAATGGCCCAGTGTCCTAACACATAAATCTGGAATGAGCTCAAAGAATAGGATTTCATTCCTTCTGCCTGTAGTGAATTGCACCATAATTTCACAGTGAAGATACATTTATCTACTTTATAAAATGAAGAGTGAGTACTTTCTGAGAACTGCTTTGAAGACAGACCCTTGGCAAAGGATCTCGCAAACCTCTTTACACAGATCTCTTGTGCTTCAAACAGGCTACCTGTATGTCAGATGCAGTTTCTGCCACTTCCTGAGCCCTTTTGTAGTTTCAGCTGGTTCCTATGCTGTCTTGGCCCTAAACACGTTACAATTCTCTGCCTACTTCTTCAGATTATTTTGTTGCCCTTTCAGTGAACACTGACTTCTGCTTCTCCTGAACTCTGCTGTTGCTTCTACCTGGTCCAGAGGTTTTGCTATTTCTGGTGCCAGGTCCTTTTGACAAATTTCTTATTTCTTCTTCCCTAGGCCAACTATCTACTACTATATAGTTTAGTACTGCAAACTACCTACCTCACCAAAACTTTGATTCCTCTCATCCTCTTCCATGGTTTTCTTCCCTCTCTCCCTACCCCCCTACAGTATATTTATCTACTATTTTTGTGAGATGCCTTTGAGTTGACTACAACTCATAGTGACTCTATCAGATCAACAGATCTGAACTTTGCCCTATCCTGTGCCATCATCACTGTCTGATATACTCGAGTCCATTGTTATAAGTCACTGTGTCAGTCCAACTTGTTGGAGGTCTGCCTCTTTTTCTCTGGCTCTCCACCTTTCCCGGCATAATGTCTGTTTCCAAATGCTGAACCCTCTTGATAACCTTCTAATATACTACATGATCTAGTTACTTATTTTTATGTTTTTAGTTCTTTTCTTTCTTCGTCAGTGATACAATGTACATGAGGACAGGGACATCTATTGTGCACAAAATGCATCCCACACACTCGTTCAGTAATTATTTGTTGCATTAACTAAATTCCCTGAGAATTTTGCTTTGTGTGCTCAATTCCAAAGATCTTTTCAAAGACATTTCAGTCTTCAGAACTCTCAATTACAAAGACAGTTTGTAAACTATTCTCTGAGAGTAGATTGACTAAGTATTACTTTTTATACATTACAAAACAATTTTAAAAACTTGGTCATGGATTTTTGTGGGAAACTTTACATCTATCCTTCCATAGTTTTATTTGTTTATATTTTTAAAATTTCTCTCTTTCATACACACACACTTTTAAATATTGTTGCTGTTGTTGTGTAACATAGAACTGGAACCAACTCATAGATGCCCCTCTGGCAGGTTTTCAGAAGCAGTTAATCGCATGAGAGGAGATTGCCAATCCTTCTCTCACTGAACAGCTGGTGGCCCCAAACTAAGTGCCTTTGGGATTGCAGCACAGCTTCTTATCACTAGGCCACCAGAGGTCCCCAAATATTATTAGGCTTTATAATATTATGAATAATTATAAATAAATATTAATTATATTTATTATAAAATAATAATTATTGTGAGGCTTATATCTTCCCAAGTGAGGTTTTTTATTTCTATTCCATTGAAGGGTGTATTGAAAGGAGTGTTTTTCCTAGAATAACAAACTTAGAAAATACTCACCTGAAATTCTCAAGTGTGATGATTTTAGGACAGCTTGCTGGGTTACATTGTAGGGTATAGTTACTTTTAACAGGAACTGTCTGTTCTCAATTCATTGCAATTCAGTTGTTGGAAACTTTGTATTACCAGTTTCTGAAAGAGGTCAGTATTTGTGAGTTTCCTTTGAAGTCAGCACTCCCATAAAGACATGAACTAGATCAAGTGAGCTCCCATGAAGTTGGCCTGATGACTTATTTCTGTAGTTCTGAATCCTCAAGGGACTTTCCTCTCCTGGGAAAGCACCCTAGTTTTCCACAATCTGTCTTAAGAGGTAGTAAAGGTTAAGCAGATGCCAATATAAAAATTGTAAAGGCAATTTTATTATTATTTTTACCTTTTTAAAATAACGAAGTACTGTTATCAATTTGATTCCAACTCAAAATGTCCTTGTAAGACAGAGTAGAAGTGTAGAACTACCCCATAAGGACCCCCTTTTCATAAGATTGTGTTTGAGTATAAATCAAATCAGTAATTTTTAAATAAAGGAAATGAAGTCATTCTAAATATATTTATAAGTAAAATTTATCATATAATAGTATATTAACTTTTAAATAATGATTAGTAAGAATTACAAGATTCATAATTATAGGATTTAGAAGAGGCCATGATATCAGGGATATCATTGCTGATGTCAAATGGATCCTTGCTGAAAGTAAGAAATCCCAGAAGACTGTCTATTTGTGCTTTATTGACTATGCAAAGTTATTTGACTGTGGATCATAACAAGTTATGGCTGACATTGGGATGAATAGGAATTCCAGAGCACTTATTTGTGCTCATGAGAAACCTGTATCTTGATCAGAAAGTTGTGTGAACAGAGGGAGGGGAATACTGCATGGTCTAAAATTGAGAATGGAGTGCATCAGAGTTGTACTCTTTCCCCATACCTATTCAATATATATGCTAAGCAAATTATCCAAGAAGCTGGACTCTATAAAGAGGAGTGTAGCATCAGGATATGAGGGAGACTCAACCTGCATTATGCAGATGACACAACCTTATTTGCTGAGAGTGAGGAGGACTTGAAGCACTTATTGCAGAAGATAAAGTAATGCAGTCTTTGGTATGGATTGCATCACAATGTCAAGAAAACAAAGATTCTTACCACTGGATCAATAGGCATGTTGGATGGATAAGAGACTGAAACTGTCAACAATTACATCTTACTTGGATCCACAATTAACACCCTTAGTAACTATAAGCATTTCTCAAAAAATTGATGGACATTGAAAAATTTCAGGAAGTACCATATGAACTGTAACAATGGGCTCAAGCATGTCTCAGATTGTCAGGATGGTATAGGATGGGGCAAGGGTTAGATATATTGTTCATAGAATTGCTGTGAGTCATAGAAAGAGCTCTGTTGGCCTATTGGATAGAAAGTGATGCTACCAAGCCAAAGGTGGGTGATTTTAATATGCAGCCCTCATGCCTGGTTTTGATTGGTTTTGGTCAAACATTCTTCTAAATAGTATAGCACTGGTCTGTCCATCTTCTGTACAGAGTTAATTTGAGGTTGCTGTGATGCTAAACACTGTAACACTGATGTCTCAAATGCGATAATGGTTACCCATGGTGGACAGTGTTTGGTGGAGCTCTCCAATTAAAAGAAGCTTGGGAGCAGGAGTGGCATCCACTTCCAAAATAGCTTGCCTCCAGAAACTTTATGAATTTAAAGAAATGATGAAAGTTATACAAGTGTTCAGGTCATAGGGTTCCCTATGTGTCTACAATTCAAAGGCACTTAACAACCACCACCATCATATGAGCAAGAGCCAGTGCTAATGAAGAAAGAAGTTGAAGCTGCGCTGAGAGCATTGACAAAAAAAAGTACGGCCTCAGGAATTGATGTGATACCATTTAACATGTTTCACCTAACAGATGTAGCCTCAGGTGTTCTCACCAATATACCAGAAAACATGGAGGATAACTGCCTGGCAAACTGACCGGAAGAGATTCCTATTTGTTTCCACTTCCAAGAAGGGTGATCCAACAGAATGTGGAAACTATCGAATAACATCATTAATATCACATGCAAGCAAAATACTGCTGAAGATCCTCTAAAAATGGCTAAGAGAGTAAATAGATAGGAAACTGCCTGAAGTTCAAGCAGGATTTACAAAAGGCTGCGGCACCAGGGATATCATTGCCAATGTCTGATGGATCTTGGCTGAAAGTAAAGAATATCAGAATAATGTCTATGCTTTATTGACTATGTAAATACATTTGACTATATGGTTCATGACAAATTATGGCTAACATTGAGAAGAATGGGAATTCCAGAGCACTTAATTATGCTCTTGCCAAACTTATACCTAGACCCAGAGGCTGTTGTGTGAGCAGAGCCCTTAGTAACAAGCAGTCAGAAAATAAGGAGACTCATTGCACTGGGAAAATCTGCAGTTAGAGATCTCTCCAAATTATTGAGGAATAATGATGTCAGCTTGAAGACTAAGGTGCATCTGATTCAGGTCATGTTGTTGTAGTTGTTGTTGATTGCCATCAAGTCAAGCACAATTGATAGCAACCCTATGAACAAAAGAACTGAAGCTTTTCTATAATGATTGTCATTTCTCAAAGTTCACAGAGTTTCCAGAAGCATGTTGTTTAGGAAATGAATGCCACTCCTGTCTTTTTAATCATTTCCCATGCATCTGAGAGCTGGACAATGAATAAGGATGATAGATGAAGAATTGATGCTTTTGAATTATGTTGGAGAAGAGTGCTGAACATTTCATGGACTGTGAAAAGAACAAACAGATATGTGTTGGAGAAGGTGCGGCCAGAGTGCTCTTTGAAAGAAAGGATGATGTGACTTTACCTCACATACTATGGACATGTTGCTAGGAGATGCTGTTACTTGCAGAGGGACATGATGCTGGAAAGGGTGGAGGGTTGGCAAAGGAGAGGAAGACACGGTAACTACAACAATGGGCTCTTGTGTGTCAGGAAGTATGAGGATGGCACAGGATAGAACAAAGTTCAGATCTTTTGTTCATAGGGTCTCTATGAGTTGTACTCAACTCAATGGCACCTAACAACAACAACAAAGAATTACCAGTGTTAATTATCTTATTCTTTTTATTTTTCTGAAATGTTAATATATTAACATTCTTTATTAATATAAAGAAAAAGATCATTTACCACTGAAGTTCTTTTGTTACTCCTGGAGCAGTGGTCCCAAGCAGCCTTTAGAATATCATTTTAAAAACATGATACTTGAGCTCCAAGTGGAGTTTATCTTTTCTGACCTTCCAAGGTATTACTCTATAGCAATAATGTTGTTGTTGTTAAGTGTCATCGAGTCATAGACAACTCATAACAACCCTATGAAATGAAGACCTGAACCCTATTATATAATTATCATCATTCCCCTAAGTTCTTAGAGTTTCTCTTAGAAGCAAGCTATTTCAGAAGTGGATACCACTCTAAAAAAATTTTAATAAGGAAAAAATCACCTTTTCATTTATTACTACTTACTCATTGCCATCAGTCAGAGATGACTTATACTTGACCCTCCAGTGAGTTTTCAGAGTTTGTGAATTGAATAGAAGTAAATCGCTCATCTTTCTTCAGTTAAAGCACTTATAAATTCAAACCACCAAAATGAACAATTTTGGGGTTAGCAGCACAAATTCCTACAGACTACCCCACCAGAGTTTAAACATGTATTGATAAAAATCAAGGAAGCCCTAGTGAAACAGTGGGTGAGAAGTCAGCTTTTAACTGAAAGACAGCAGAAGTTCAATTCCGTTAACCACAAAACTGATGCATGTTTACAAGTTCACCCTTTTTGCTCAACTTAGGACAAACCCCAAGGGTAAATCTAGCTCTAAATTGACCTATATAGATTTGCTGGCCTCTTTATTGTTGAATCACAATTCAACTTCTTCTAGCTAGTCTTGCTTCTTTAATACTCCCAAAATAATTAATTCCCAATAAGTTTTCTACATATTAATATCTCTTTCCTATTTTATCTTAATCAAGACAGTTGTTCATCAGGATTATATCCTTTCTCCATACCTATTCAATCTGTATGCTGAGCAAAACATTCAAAAAGCTAAACTCCATGAAAAAGAACTCTCTAATAGAAATATATGATTAGGCATTGTACATACGACAACAGCCCAGAATAAGAGACCCCGGATGAGATGGATTGATACAGTAATGAGGACAATGGGAGTAGGTGTATCAAAGTCAGTGACACTGGCTCAGGACAGGGCTAGCTTCAGAGCTATGTGTACATAGGGTCGCAGGCAACTTGATGGCACAGAACAACAACAGCAAAAGTGCCTGACAGCAATGCAGCTTTAGTCCCTAAAGCAATGTAACTTTTTATTTCCTGACTGCTGGTGTCAAGGGTATTGATCGGGAATCTAAACAAGACAAAATTGTTAAAAACCTCGAGGTTTCCTCCGTCTATCATGATACTGCCATTTGGCCCAGTGGTAAGAAGCCTTGTTTTCTTGATATTGAGATGCAATCCATATTGAAGACTGCAATCCTTGACCTTCTACAGCAAGTGCTTCAAGCCCTTTTCATTTTCAGCGAGCAAGTTGTTTCACCTGCATAACGCAGTTTGCTGATAAATCTTCCTTCAATAATGATGCCACATTCTTTTCATAAAGTCCAGCCTCCCAAATGATCTGTTCAGTGCTTAGACTGAAAATATATGGAGAGAAGTTTGCTATACTCTTTGCCAATCTCCTCCTATATGATTTATTGCCACTGAAAACCTGCTAGAGGGTCAGCTATGAGTCGGTTCCAATTAGATGACACACAACAACAACAATCATCATTTACTGTTATCATTTAAAAATAGGAAATTGTGATGGCGCTTTGGATGCTAATCATAGGAAATGACTACTGTAATACAGAACTCCAGAATATTAGTGGACTAACCTAATTAAGGTTTTGCTCCTTTGTTACTGCTCTCCAGAGTACATTGCTGCTTAATGCGTCATATGACAAAGCCTCAGCATGACATAAGCCTGATTCCTTCCATCTTTGGGATCCACCCACTTCTAAGTGCTCAGAATCTTGTCCTTCAGCTGGCAGATGAGGAAGGAAAGAAAAGAAATAGACACGGGAGTTTTTATGACTTGGAAAGGTACATCAAACTTTACTTACATATCATTGACCAGAATTCAATCATATGACATTACTAAATCAAGGGAGACAGAGGCTAAGAAACACTAGCAGTTTCTGCAACACCTTCTGCAGTACTTGTGATCTTCAAATTTCCCATACTTGCCACATTCCTATTCTAACCCTCAGCTTGTAAGGACTAAGGCATAGTCTCCATTCGAACAAAATTATAAATAGACTTTGTTCACTTTTAAAAATCTTTAGCAAGTAAGTACTTCTTAAGAAACCAGAGTTATATATCACCATCATACCTAACAAGATTAATAATTCATAT
>NW_006399849.1:1852215-1859341 GCF_000299155.1 Elephantulus edwardii | reverse complement strand
CTAGTATATGTGCAAATTTCCCAATTGTTCCTTCAAAACTTTTGTCTTCGGCTTTAATTCATAAACAGCTAGTGACACTCAGTTATTGGGCATTTCACTGTGTTACTTAAACCTTCTCAAAACTGTTGAAGGAGTCTTCCCTTTTAACTACTATTCTAATTTTGTCATAATTGGGTCTATGTAGTAAATGAAGTTCAAAATCATAGACTAAATCTTTTCCTACATGGATGATGCTCTGACATGATCTGGTGTTTTGTTTGATTTCTCTTCTTTTCTGTAGGGCGTCTTCATCCACTCTCTTTGCTATTATCTTCATAGACATGGTCCAGTTTCTCGTTCAGGATTACAGACAACTTTCACCACCTTCAGACAAATTCTTCAAAATTATTCCCCATATCTTCATATTCAACAGTAAGGACAGAGAGTTTACTCTATATTTTACTTTATTTTATGTCTGCAGACTGTAAATTGGGATGTTATATAAGAATGAGATGATTTTTAAAATGATAATTAAGTATCACATCATTTTAAATGCGTCACGTAATTCCCCTCATGAAGGTAAAAGACAAGCCACACATACTCATCCAAGAAGTTTTACATTTTTAGCACCATCTCTCCTAGTACATACACTAAAAGGAAGCTTAAAAATTTATGAAAATAATTCTAGGAGCTGATTTATAATGTGTCTAGTAATGAGACAATCAAGAATTCTACTGAAAAAAAAATAAAAAAAAAAGAATTCTACTGAAGATTCCATATTATTGTAGAAATTGTACCTCAGCAACTTCAAATTTGTATTAAACTCTGCAAAGCCAAGAAAAATCCCAACTCTATCCTGGGGCCCATTTATTTTATCAACAATTTTTATTGCATGACACATGGTACTAATAATGTCTCTCTGACCTCAGGACCACACTGACATCCATAAATGCCTCAGTATTATATTCATCGGAATTTTTTGTTTCAGGGAGTAGAAAAATAAAAGTTAAGCTTCTAAAACAATCATGTAAATTTGTGGATTGTTTTACTGAAAAATTCAAAAGTAGGTCTAACGTCAGATAAGCTTTAATTTAACCTAGCAGCTTAAGAATTAGGACAAGTATCCAGTTTCTCTCCCTCTTATTTTCTTGGCTCTGTTTCTTTCTTCAAAGTTGACTCTATTTTCACTAGGCCCTCTCCTTCTGTCCAAACAATGACTGTCAACAACTCAGGAGCTACTTTATACCAAGTCCATTTTTCAGTAGGAACAACAACAACAACAAAAAAGTACAGCTTATTTCCCAGCAATTGAAACCAATTCTGAAAACTTGAACTCGGCATCTTATTGGCCTAAAATGGGTTATGCTTCAACCTGTGAGCTAATTATGCTTTGTTAGATGCTGCTGAGTCAATTATGATTTATAGCAACCCCTTTTGCAGTATCAAAACCTTGACTGATTCACAATCAAATATCAATTATCACAAGCATCATAAATCAAATAAACAAACCAAAAATGTTCAAACCTATTATTGCAATTCACTCTGTCAGTTCACCTCTGAAATTCTTCCTCTTTCCCCCTTACCCTCTGCTTTTCCAAGTGTGGTGTACTTCTTCTTCAAAGACTTATCCTTCTGATAATACACACTCTTGGTTGCACCTTTTCCAAGACAGATATTAGGTCCTAAAAAAACCTTATTGAATAGATTCAGATCCATAGTGACTTCAGTCTCCAAGGAAGTATGTCTTATGGGAAGATACTTACCATTTTTCTCCACTGGAGAACCTGGTGGATTTGAATCGCTAGTGACCCTTGATCTTTTCTCATGATCTTCAGGACCACAACTCAAAGGCATAGATTCTCCTTCTGTCATCCTTAGCAATTGTTCAGCTCTCTGATAGATAGCAAGTAGTTGCAAAGACTATGACCTAAATCAGGCACACCATAGATTCTAGACTGTCATCATTCCTCTTCAGCATTTTGGAGAGATCTCTAACAAGACACTTCCCTAGAGCAATTAATCTTGATTTCCTAATTGTTGATGCCAAGAGTGTTGATTGTGGAAACGAGCAAGCTGAAATTGTTGATAACTTCAATCTTTTCTCTATCCTTCATGATGTTCCGTATTGGCCCAATGACGAGAATCTTTGTTTTCTTAATGTTAAGCTTCAATTCATATTGAAGACTACAGGTGTTGAACGGGGTAAGCAGGAGTACAAGGAGATGCTGGTGGAGTGGGGAAAGGGATGGGTTAAGACACATGTGCCGGGGGCGGGGCGGGGCGCGATACTGAATCTATTGGTTACTCCTATAATGGGGAAATGTCTTTCATCTGCTCTTTTCTGTAAAATGTTTGTCTGTCAGATACTGTTCTAAAGATGAGCATCCAAATTAAGACAGACTAGGAAGAAGGCTTGGCCATTCACTTCCGAAATAACAGGTCTTCAAAACCCCTAAGTACAAGACAGCACACAGTGGAGTAGACTAGCAGATACGGCAACTGAGGTTGAGCCTTCAAATTTGGAAACATAAAGGAAGAGGAGCAGGTGTAAGCAGACACTGATTGGAATGTGGAATGTGAGAAGCAAGAATGTATGAAAACTGGACATTGGTAAGAAAGACATGGAATGTATAAATATTGACATAGTTGGTACTGGTGAAATGAGATGGATTGGCATGAGACATTTTGAATCAGATGATTATATGCTCTACTATGCCAAAAATGAAAAGATTAGGAAAAGCGGGGTCATTTTCACTGTTGTCATGTCTAGATCCATCTTGAAATACAATGCTGTGAGTGTCAGGATTATATCCATATGCATACAAGGAAGTCCAGAGTATATCACTATCATTCAAATACATGTACCAACAACCAGAGCCAAAGAGGAGGAAACAGATGATTTTTAACAAAGGAAGAGGAGGGAGATGAGAAAGAAGAGGAGGAGGAGAAGGATTTATTTTGCAGTCATCAATCTATCAAACATGCAATCAAAATGCATTCATAATAAGGAGTGACTGGAATGGAAAGGTTTGGAACAGGGAAGAAGCATCGGTAGTCAGAAAACACAGACTTGGTAACAAAACTGAGGCTGGAGATAGAATGATAGAATTTTGTAAAAAGATTTGTTGTTGTTGTTATGTGCCTTCAAGTCACTTGCGACTCATAGCGACCCTATGGACAACAGCCCTAAACTCTGCTCTGTCCTGTGCCAATCGCACTGTCTCTGACACTCCCATCCCAATTACCCCAGTCACTGAATCAATCAACCTCATAGAGGGCCTTCCCCTCCTGCGCCGTCCCTCCACCCTCCCAAGCATGATGTCCCTCTCCAAGGACTGGTCTCTCCTTACAACATGTCCAAAGTATGTTAGACAGAGCCTCAGAATCCTTGCCTCCAAGGAGCCGCCCAGTTTAACCCTTTCCAGGATGAATCTGTTTTCCTAACAGTCCATGGTACTCTCAATACTCTTCTCCAGCATTACAGCTGAAAGGCATCAATTCTCCTTCTATCCTCCTTGGTCATGCAAATACCTTTTATAAGAAACATACACAATGTGAATGAAGGATAGTGTAAAACACAATATATATAACTTTGTAAGCAAACAAATATAAAATAAAGACATTTTAAAAATTAAGAAAAAGAATGCACACCCGTGTTTATCGCAGCTTTGTTCACAATAGCAAGGAGTTGGAAACAACCTAAGTGCCCATCAACAAACCAATGGATTGAGAAGCTGTGGTATATTTGCACAATGAAATACTGCGCTGCATTGAAAAACAACGAACTCAAGCATTATTATACAAAATGGGTGACCCTGGAGGACATTATGCTGAGTGAAGTATCTCAAAGAAGGACAAATACTGCATAGTGCCTCTGTTGTAAAACAGGACTGACCTCGGGGTTGGGGAGAGACTGAGAAAGATGGGTTCAATATAGTATACTGCATTGTAACAGAGGGAGAAAACTGTTTAAAAGGGATATGTGATTAGGTATTTTTGTCATGATGGAAGTCCAGAGAGAAGGCTGCATAGTGGAGTAGTGGAGTGGACCTGGGGGGAGGGATTGTAAAACAATGAAAGAATTTTTCTTTTACTTTTCCAAGAGGGGATTGTACTGCGGGGGCGGGGAGGATGGAAAAGGAGAAAAGTGCAAGAATGAATGAATGGAAATCCAAAGTGTTGTAAATTTTCATTGAAATTAATAATAAATTTTAAAAAATCTAAAAAAATAAAAAAATTAAGAAAAAGAAACATAAATGGTACTATACACATGGATTTCACTGATGGTATGCACGAGAATCTGATTTATTATATCTGTGGAAACAATCACTGGAGAAGCTCTATATCAGCTGTGAAAACTAGGCCAGGTACTGATGCGGAAAAGACAATTAACTAGTCATATGCAAGTTCAAACTGAAGCTAAAGAAGGTTACATAAAATCCAAAGGAACAAAAATTTGACCTTGAGTCTATTCCACCTGAATTTTAAAACCATCTCATGAACAGGTTTGAGGGCTTGAACACTAATAAACGAAGACCAAATGAACTATGGGAATGTATCAAGAATGTCATCCACAAAGAATACAAAAGGTAATTACAAAGATGGAAGAGAAAGAAAAGACCAAAATATGTGTCAGAGAGACTCTGAACATTGCACTAATAAGAAGCCACAGCAAAGGGAAGAAATCAAGAAGTTAAAAGGATGAACAGAAGATTTCATAGGGCAGCTTGGAAAGGCAAAGAAAGTATTATAATGAAATGTGCAAAGAGCTGGAGTATGAAAATCAAAGGTGATGAATTCGCTTGGCTTAAGCTGAAGGAACTGTAGAAAAGAATATTGAATGATCCAGAAAGCATTAAAAGAAGATGGAAGGAGTATATAGTCCTTGTACCAAAAAGAATTGGCTGACACAGAAGAATTTTATGAAACAACATACGATCAAGAAGTAAGTTCAAGCTGCTCTGAAGGAACTGGCAAAAATCAAGGCCCCAATAATTGATGGGATACCAACTGACATATTTCAACAAACCAATAATTTCCCAGACATGCTCACCAGGTTGTGCCAAGAAATCTGGAGGACAACTACCTGGCCAACTGACCGGAAGAGATCCATATTTATTCATATACCCAAAAAAAGGTGACACAACAGAATGTGACAATTATCAAACAATACCACTAATATCATACAAAGGAAAATCATGCTGAAGATTATCCAAAAACAACTGGAATAGTACATTAACAGAAAACTATCAGAAATACAAGCTGGGTTTAGAAGAGGCTGTGGCACTAGAGACATTATCATCAATGTAAGATGGAACTTGGCTGAAAGCACAGAGTACCAGAGGAATATCTCTGTGTTTCATTGACTATGCAAATTGTTTTACTGTGTAGATCACAACAAATTGTGGCTAACCATGAGAAGAATGAGAATCGCAGAATACTTGTTTGTGCTTATGTGAAACCTATACTTGAACTGGGAGGCAGTTGTTAGCACAGAGCAAGGAAATACTACATGTTTCAAAATTAGGAAGACAGTGCTTCAGGGTTGTGTCCTGTTCTCCCTTCCTTTTCTTTTTTTTTTTCTATAATTATATTTTATTAATTTTTATAAACATTTACAGAGATTTTGGGTTTCCATTCATTCATTGTTGCACTTCTCCCTACCTTTTCTATCTGTGTGAGGAACAGATCACTCAGGAGGCTGGACTTTATGAGGAGGAATGTGACATCAGGATTGGAGATAGATTCCTCAAAAACCTGCATAAAACCTTGCGTGCTGAAACTGAGAAGGATTCAAGAATTTGCTGCAAAAGTTCAAAATATATACAATATTCTATACTAGCCATCATATTCAAATGCATCAATTCTTCTTCTAGACATTTTCTATATGAGGTAAATGAAAACACTATGGCTTGAGCCAGACTCATCTAGATCTTCAACGTTACATCTTTGGTCTTAAACGCTTTGGAATAGTCTTTTGCAGCAGATTTGCCCAGTGCAATGTTTCATTTGATTTCTTGCCTTGCTTCTCTGGGTGTTGTGGATCTAAGTAAAATTAAATCCTTGACAATGTCAACTTTTCTCCATTTATCGTGATGTTGCTCCCTGTTCCAGCTGCAAAAAATTTATTTTCTTGCTATTGTGGTATAATCCATACTGAAGGCTATATTGTTTTTATCTTTTTTAATGAGTGTTTCAAGTGCTCTTTGCTTTCAACAAGCAAGCTTGTGTTATTGGCCTTTCACTGATTATTAGAGTCTTCTTTCAATCTTGATGCTGCATTCTTCTTCATATAATCAAGATTCTCAGTTTATTTGCTCATATAGATCAAATAAGTATGGTGAAGGCATACAACCCTGGTATACACTTCCCTAATTGATCAAGATGCCTTATTCTGTTAAAATGACAACTTTTTGGTCTATATACACGTTCACACGGGCACAATTAAGTGTTCCGGGTTCCCCATTCTTCTCAAGGTTATCTATAATTAGTTCTGTCATATAGTCAGATGCTTTTTCATAGTCAATAAAGCACAGTAGTCTCTGTTTTCAGCCAAGATATGGTTGACATCAGCAATAATATTTCTTGTTCTATATTCTCTTCTGAATCTGGCTTGATTTCCTGGAAATTTCCTGCTAATGTACCATTGTACCAATTTATTTTTACTATTGTCATAAAATTTTGTTTGGCTAAGATATTAATGAAACCATTCAGTAAGGTCTGAATTCCACTGGATCACCTTTTTTTGGAATGGGTATGAATATGGTTCTTTTCAGTCTGTTAGGTATTTTTCATATTTCTTGTAATAATAAGTCAACACTTCCATTATTGCACCTGTTTGTTGAAATAAATATACCAATTATTGATCAAGGACCCATTATGTCCTAAGTGCTTTATAGATCAAACATCATTTTATTTAATCATTATAAAAACACTGTAATATATATACATTGTTATTGTTGCTGTTAAGTGCCATCGAGTCATAGGTGACTCATAGTGACCCTATGAACAAAAGTCTTCGACACTTGTGTGCGTGACTTTCATCCTTTCTCCAGGTTCATAGCATTTCCGGACATTTACATATAACTATAACAACTATAACTATAACTAACTATAACAACTATAACTATAACTATAACTATAACTA
>NW_006399849.1:1845921-1851450 GCF_000299155.1 Elephantulus edwardii | reverse complement strand
AACAACAACAATAACATTTTACATACTAAAAAAATTAAGACTCAAAAAAGTTAATAACTTGTCTAAGGGAACACATATAAGAAGAAGCAAAGCTGGTATTTGAAATCATACCTAAGTTTGTGTTCCTTCCATCACACCATGGTGATACAATTCTAGAAGTTTGCATCATTTCTTTTCTCAAGTAGTCCCAGACCAATGTCTTCATCAAAGGCAAACATCTCTCTATGGCTTTTAAAGTCTCTATCATTATATTCTACTTGAAGATTTATCCAGTTACTTCCAATTAATGCACCTTTTATTAAATCTATCTCTGTAACCTCACGCCTATAAACTTGATATATTCATTACCATATAATTTTGAGGGGGGAAACTACTTTAAAGATCAAGCTATGTAAAAGTGACTAAAGTAGAAATGGAAGTCCATCATTTTTGGAGTAAGAATGAAATTCAGATTCTAAATGTCTGAAGAAACCTTGATTTTTGTATTTTTTACTTGACTGTCCCTTATGACATTGTCTAGAGAGCAGAAAATTAGACATAGAGGCACAGGGCCATGAAGTCTCTCTGACAGGGCCAGAAGGATTAAGAATAGCACAAGCTCCTTTGCCCAGAGTAGAAAGCAGATAAAGAGCCGATTGCCCAGCCCCGAGGTACCTTTAGAGCCACACCAGTAGCAAGAGGTTCATTTATTTGTTGCTGACTCACAATTATGATACCAACAATGGGGTTGATAAGGGAAGGAAGCTAGAGAGTGGAAGAGACAAAGAATATCACTCAGTACAAGCCCAGGCTTTAGCCCAGCAGTTCCAAGGCATAATTCCTCAATAAATCCAAACTCCAGCAGTCAAATCAAATCATCCAATAAGGTTTGCCTCAGAGCAAAGTCAGCTTCTCCTTCAATCATCCAGCAAGAACATCCAAACCTTTAACTGTGGCAAGCACAAATGCAAGAAGCCTCACATCACATCTTGCCGCAGTTTGTCCAAAGCAATACTGCAGTCTCTCCCAAACCATCATCAGGGTCTCATCAACAGGATCCGTTCCAGTCTCCCTGAAGTCTTGCCACCACAAATCTTGCTTGCCTCAAATCTTACTGCTTAATGTCAGAAGTACTCTTTCTCTTATCCAAGTTCCACAACTACTGATGATTTCTAAGACCGTGCTGATTTCAAAGACCATGTCACTGTAGTCAAGGTAGAAGTGGCTAATTGCAATGGCAAAAAAAAAAGCAGCCAACTTTTAGGCTAACATCACAGACATCAAAATGATTGCATCATAGTGGCCAGATGAAAACAGATCTTATTTATTTTCTTTTCTATTCTCTGCTTCTTTAAATGCCAGTCATCTTTCAGAGTTCAGATGCACTCTTGCTTTTGCCACAGGAATTGATTAAATACCAATTGGCATATTTCAACAAACTGATAATGTCCCGGACATGCTTATCAGGTTGTGCCAAGAAATCTGGAGGATAACAACCTGGCCAACTGACTGGAAGAGATCCATATTTACTCCCATTCCAAAAACAGGTGACCCAACACAGTGTGGAAATTATCAAACAATATCACTAAATCACATACTAGCAAAATCCTACTGCAGATTATCCATAAATGACTGGAACAGTACATTAACAGAAAACTACCAGAAATATAAGCTGGGTTTAGAAGAGATCATCACACTATAGACATTATTTTCAATGTCAGATAGATCTTGGAAGAAAGCAAGGTGTACCAGAGGAATGGCTGTCTGTGTTTTATCGACTATGCAAAGGCATTTGACTGTGTGGATCACAACAAATTGTGGATAACTTTGGGGAAAATGGGAATCCCAGAACACTTGATTGTGCTTTCGTGAAACCTATACTTAGACCAAAAAGCAGTTCTTAGAATAGAGCAGGGAAACAATGCATAATCAAAATCAGGAAAGAAGCATGTCAGGGATCCATCCTGTCTCCATTACCTTTTCAATCTAAATGCAGAACAGATCATTAGGGAAGCTGGGCTTTATGAAGAGGAGTGTGGCATCAGAATTGAAGGAATAATCATCAAGAACCTATGTTATGCAGATGACACAACCTTCCTTGCTAAAACTGAGGAGGACTTGAAGTGCTTGCTGCAGAAGGTCAAGGACTGTAGTCTTCAATATGGATTGAAGCTCAACATCAAGAAGACAAAGATTCTCATCATTGGGCCAGTTGGCAGAACCATGACTGAGGGAGAAGAGAGTGAGGTTGTTAACAATTACAGCTTGCTCAGCTCCATAATCAACACTCTTAGCATCAGCAGTCAGGAAATCAACAGATGAATTTCACTGGTAAAATCTGCTGTCAGGTACCTCTCCAGAGTACTAAAAAGAAACAATGTCAATCTAGAGATTAAGGTGCTCCTGATCCAGGCCAGGGTCTTTGCAATTACTTGCTATGCATCAAAGAGTTGGATAATAACTAACAATGACAGAAGAATCAATGCCTTTGAGTTGTGGAGTTGGAGATGAGTCTTGAGCATACTATGGACTGCCAAGAAAACAAATAGGTCTGTCTTGGAAAGGGTGAAACCAAGTTTTTCCTTGGAGACTAGTATTTTGAAGCTCCATCTCACATAATTGTGAGAATGTGGCCAGGAGAGACTAGTCCTTTTAGAAGTCCATCATGCTCAGAAGGGTGGAGGGAGAGCACAGGAGAGGAAGACCCCAGATGAGATGGATTGATATAGTAACTGGGGCAATTGGTGTCAGAATTAGTGAGACTAGCTCAGGACAGGGTAGAGTTTAGAGCTGCTCTCCTTAGGGTCATTATGGATTGTAGGAGACTCAAAGATGCATAACAATAAACAACAATAATTTTCAGTATCTTCAGAACTTCTTCACTGTCTATAAATCAAACACATAATTTAGGACTAGGAAATCATCTCTAATTGCTTCTGTTTTACTGATTTTCCCCCCTCCTCTCTACTTAGAGCTTGTGCTACACAATTTAGCATATAATTATATATTGCTTGTATTGCTAGCTACTGTCCTTGTGTTTAGGATAGATAACAGGGATGTGGGTGGAACTGGATTATGGGGATCTGAGCTAGGGTGTGGATTTACAGAATCATGGTATAGAAATGAGTGCAAGGGAAGCCATGCAAACAGCTAACACAGGGATATTTCAGTAAATTGGATTTTAAATTTAAACAGGTTCTAGAGAAAGTTTTGAAGCAGCACTTAAATATGAGCTTCAACTCAAAACAAGGCAGTAGGTTAAGAATTTGGTAAAAGATCTGGAAATCTACAGAAATTATAGAGAACAAAGCAGGACGTGGAGTGATAATAAACATAATGATGATATATACTTAGGTTAAATAGTGTGTGGCACATAATTGATGTGTACCATCAAAACAACACCAGATTGCACAATTTTACCTTCATTGCAAATGTGCCTAGATTTTGGCTCAGCATTTCAGTTTTAGAATGTTTAAGAACTATTCAAACAACTCTATAACATATGTGTACTCACCATTGTAATCAAAACAAAATATAAAATAAAAACAAGCCAAATACCCACCTACAAATGCTTTTTTGCTTTTCTTCCACCAATAGCCATATTTACAGCCACCACACAATAGCTCTGAACACTGGCACAGAAAGTGGCCTAAAATAGATTTTAAGAAAAAAGTTTCAGAGCAGTATATTTAACACAATATCTTTAAATAGAAATTTCAGAAATATCATTGTTGTTGTTATGTGCCATCGAGTCAAGTCAGAAATAGAATTATATTTATATAATTGGCTCAAAAGCAAAAGATTTTTAAATATAATTTTTAATATTTTTTTTTAAGTGTCCTTTCCTGATAATGCTCCTGAAAAATACAGATTGAGAGGGAGGAAGCCCTAAGAGGGTGGTTACAAAGTTAGTAGTGCAACTATGGTCATAAAACAAAATATGATATATAGTTAGATGGAAATCAAATAAACTTGTGAACTTTTACAACTGTTTTCTGTAAAGGCGCCTAAGTTAAAAACAAAATAATCAGCTGCCGTTCTTTAAGAATAGAAAATACTTCACTGAAACTCCAGTCTCTCTGTTTGTGCTTTACTTGAAACAGAATAATTTAAGTAAAAAATTATCACTAATCATGGTCTCAAAAAAGATACATAGACCAATTAAGTAGAATTAAGAACTCAGAGGAAATAAAGCTATCCATCCATGGCAGCTGATTTTCAATAGTCAAAGACCACTTAATGGAAGGAAAGCAATGTCTTTGACAAATGGTACGTGGAAAATCGGGTATTTATATGTTGTTGTTAAGTGTCATCGAGTTGCAGGCGACACTCGTTTAACTTTCATCCTCTTTCCAGGTCCATAGAGTTTCCAGAGGTAAGCTATTTCAGAAGTGGATGCCACTCCTGCTTCTAAGCTTGTTTTAATCAGGGAGCTCCACCAAACACTGTCCACCATGGGTAACCATTATTGCATTTATCAGTGTCACAGTGTTCAGCTTCACAGCAACCATGAGTTACCTCTGTATGGCAAGTGGACAGACCAAGGCTATGTGACCTAGAAGAATGTTTGACCAAAAACAATTGAAAACAGGCCTGAGAGCGGCGGATTAAAGTCACCCACCTTTGGCTTGGTAGCATCACTTTCTGTCCACTAGGCCAACTAGTCTTCGCAGCTCACAACAGGGAGCTATGCTGACAACCCAAAGGCAAGCAGTTTTAATCCATTAGCTACTCAATGGGAGAAAGATGGGAAATCTACTGTATGGTTTACCACCCATGAAAACCCAATTGGGGGGGGTGGTAGTCAGTTGCTAGTTAATAACACATAACAACAACATACAACTCATAACAGGAACAAAACCTCACTTAGAATCAATCAAAAAGCTAAACTTTAAAACTGCAAAATTCCTGGAGATCAAACAAAAATATTGTTTTTATTAAGTGCCATCCAATTGGAAACAACTCATAGCTGACCTTCCAGGGGATTTTCAGAGTTTATAAATTGCACTGGAGGAGATAGCCCATCTTTCTCTCTTGGTGGAGGCACCAGGGTTGGTCCCTATCAATTAAAACTGAAAACTCATGGATAGCAAGATAAATTAGAAACTGATTATATATCTACTGATAGATAAATGTTTTGTTATTACTGATAGTGTGGTATAGCGTACGTAATGGTAACCTCCTCTGCTGTTTTGTTAACCCTTGTGTACTTCTCTATGCCTTTTTTTTTCCTTAGTGATACTGCACTTATCACTCCCTTTCTGAATATTTTCTTTTCCTAATCCTGAAGCACCTGCTGCAGAGTGTCAAGGACTGCAGCCTACAATATGAATTGAGGCTCAATGTCAAGAAGACAAAGATTCTCACCACTGGACCTATTGGCAGCATCAGGATGGATGGTGAAGAGACTGAGGTTGTACACAGCTTTAGTTTGCTTGGCTCCATAGTCAACTGTCTTGGCACCAGCAGCCAGGAAATTAAAAGGCACATTGCCATGGGAAAGTCTGCTGTTAGGGACCTCTCCAAAGTACTGAAGAGCAATGGTGTCTC
>NW_006399849.1:1833910-1838441 GCF_000299155.1 Elephantulus edwardii | reverse complement strand
TCCTGCGCCGTCCCTCCACCCTCCCAAGCATGATGTCCCTCTCCAAGGACCGGTCTCTCCTCACTACATGTCCGAATTAAGTTAGACGGAGCCTCTGTATGCTGAGCAAATCATTCATTCATAAAGCTGGACTCTGTGAAGGGACTGTGGCATTAGGATTGGAAAACGTTTCATCGATAACCCATAATATGCAAATGACACAACAACCTTAACAACTCTGTTGTTGTTATTGTTGTTATGATGACTCATAGAGGCCCTATGAAAAATGACTCTGAATTTTGCCCTATAATGAGCCAATTTCATCTTCTCTGACAAGCCTGACCTCATTGCCACAATTACTGTGTCAATCTATGTTATCCAAGGTCTTCATCTCCTGGGCTGACCCACTCTTCCCTTCCAAGCATGATACCCTTCTCCAAGGACAGGTCCCTCTTGGCAACATGCCCAAAGTATGAAATAGATGTTCAAAATCCTTGCCTCCAATTAGCTGAGAGAATTGACATTATTGTGTCAGTTTAATCAAACAGGTAACTGAGATACAGAACCTTTATTACACGAACTCATTTAACATTTATTGACTGACTACTATATGCCAGGCATTGTTCTAGGTAGGATTTTGTATCTTTCTAATACCAGAGTCAGAATATTTGAGTAATCATTTTTGCTGCAAAAGTAGTCACACTCCATTCTTGTATTCAGTGAACTGCTGGAATACAAAGACTGTGATGCAAGCTTTGATAAATATATTTGCTGAAGCATATCAAAACATAAAGTTTTGAGGTATGACTTATAAAGGAAAGATTTTAATGTTTTGTATGCATAATAAGTGGCAAGTCCCATGCATATTTATGGAGCAAAATGATGTATGTTTATTTATCTTTGTACATGGATTAAAGGTCAAGACTTAATTACAGAATAACTGAGTACAAGGTATGTGTAAGCAATCACGCATAAAACAGTACTTAATGTAGCAAAGGTAGCTTTATGTGTCTATGGCTTGATTTCTTCTCATTCTCTAGAGGATTTTCAAGCAATATATAGATGCTATACACATCAGTCATAGACATTAGCAAATGGTTTCTATTAGACAAACTCAAAAGAGTCCAGCTAAAACTGGAACATTTTACACTAAAGAAGAAAAATCTGAACTGGTTTGGTGAAATCTTATTCTGAATGTCTACCAGAGTGAAATGTACAGTAGTACAATTTCTGGGATGTAAACTAAGTTATTCTCTACAGTGAGGTTTTTCACAGACATTAAGTGCCCTGTATCCACTTTAGAATGCATTTAAGGGATTTTTTTCTTTTTCTTTCGTAAATATATCTCCAGTATGCTCAGGTTACAAATCAAGTCCAAGTCTTTTAACAATTTTGTAGGGTCTACTGTCTACTTGTTTTATTGCTTGTTAGTTGAAAATTCCAAATGCCACTTACACACATATATATCTGGTTTCTAGTGTTTAAATTTTTTAAAGATGCGTGCTTGGGAGGGTGGAGGGACAGCGCAAGAGAGGAAGACCCTCGATGAGATGGATTGATTCATTGACTGGGGTAATGAGGGGTAGGTGTGTCTGGCACAGGATAGAACAGGGTTTAGGGCTGTTGAACATAGGATCGCTATGAGTCGCAGATGGCACATTACAACAACATTTTTAGTTCTATTAAGGGCATTAGCAATCAGAAATTGGGACACGAAAAATACGTTTTCTCAATATCAAGTTCCAATACTGGCAACAAGAGTCATAGATTTGGAGGTTCTTACACAGTGTTGTAAACAGTTTCCATGGTCCCTGTCCCTATAGCCTTCCTGCTCTGGCAGAATGCGGTCTTGTTCGCCACACCATTGATGTGGTCAAACTAGTCAAGTAACTCTTGACTAGTCATTTGGAGAAAAGGCACATTCCTTAGTGAAGCTGATGTGTCCTGCCTTCACTCCTTGAGTCATTGTTATTGAGCCTTATATTAGGGCTAGAATGCTAGCATCTGACGCATCATAAATGCAAAAAAGTTGCTCCACTGCAGGGCTCTCCCTACCCCAGTGGCGATAAGCTCAAGCAAGGTCATGAAGAGGTGGATTTTCATTCTCTGTCACTTTAAAGGTGTTTTTTTCTCTTTTTCCGTAAGTGGAAGGGAAGATTCGGAGGATTGCATGACTCCAGAATCTGCAGGGGCAAGTAGAGAGGTTCAACAAAAGGGTGCTTTCAGTGGACAGTCCTTACATTCACACCGCTCAGCCCGCGCTCCACCTAGAAAAGCCCTGAAAACTCGAAGCCTTAACTCAGCCGGGTTACGCAGCGCTAACGCAAATAAACCAGAGCAAAGAGAAATCCACTGGCTTCACGGAATCCCGCCTCTTTTAAGCCGCGTACTGAAATCAAACGCGACGCTCACTCGTGGGAGGCCGGGCCGCGCATGCTCCGCTCCGTCACCCGGGCAAACGGCGATCCCCGCCTGCCCACCTCGGAGCTGGGCGGAGCCGCCTCGAGGCGGCGGGGAAAGGCGAGCCGAAGAGGAAGACACGCCGGAGGCCCGCTCTGCGCAGGCGCGTGGCGCCCCGCCCCCCGCAGTGTCGCCTCCCGGGCGGGCGGTGCGGGCCCTCCCACTGTCCCCCGCGCTGTCTCTCCGCCCTGGCCCTCGCTTCACCCCAGCACCCCAGTGTGAGCGTCCTCCTGCCGGCCTGTAGGCCGGCTGCTTCTGCCTGCCCTGCCGCTGCTCCTCGCGGCCCCATCTTGCGTTCACGCTGTCGCCCGGGCCAGCGCGGCCGCGGGCAACCGCTCCCCCTCCCACACCCACCCCGCCCCCTCCCTGCCTTTTCCGCTCTCCTGTCTCCCTCCCTCGGCCCGCAGCCTCTGCTCCAGATGAGGTGATGGCAGCGTCCAACTTCGGCAAGATCCAGATCGGGATTTACGTGGAGATCAAGCGGAGCGATGGTGAGCCACGCCGCTGACCGGGCCAGCCCGTCATTAGGGTGTGCACCGAGGGGACGCGAGCACTGGCCACCTCATTGATTGCTCCGTGGGCTGTGGGGGCGGGAAGGCGGCGGCCGCAGCGCTTTTGTGTGTGGTGTGTGTGTGGATGAGGCCGGCGTGGTGTCCGCCCCGGGCGCCGCGGTGGTGGTGGTGGCCCTTGCGGAGGGTTGCGGACACTGCGCGGCGGGGCACGGAGCCTGAGTGTCATGGGCAGTGTCTGTAGGGGCTTCGGCAGACGCGGTGCAAGGGCCCAGGGTGGGGGCCGGGAAGGCGGCCCCGCGCTCCTCTCGCGATCGCCATCCTCTCTGGCCGTTCCAGCCTTGGAGCGAGCGGGCTTCGAGTTGGGATGACCCTACCGCGCGTTTCCATCCCGGCCTTTTCATTTTTACTGGCCTCCTCTCTGAACGTTAGGCGGGTTGGGAGGGGTAAGGGTAGTGATCTCTGTGTGGGGAACCGACTTCTGCATAAGAGGCTGGGGCGGGGCGGTGGGGGTGGTGGGCAAAGACCAATTCGTTTCCTTAAGCTGCTGTCTGATTTGGGGGCCTCTTCGGCGCCTGTTTTTGGAGCCTGTTCCTTGCCTTTTTTGCTAAGCCTCTTCTCGGGGAGAAGGATGTAGACGGTGCTATGCTTTGCCATGAATAAGGATAGGGGGAGGGGACAGTGGGAAGAAATAGTCGATAAGCTGCTCAAAGGTGATGAGACTGAACGGGAAGGAGAGGCCATGAGCACCCTCGTTGCAGGGCCCTGCCGATAGGGTGGGGGTGGGGACCGGATGTTGATATTTTCACACCCTCGGGAGAGGTGTAAGGAACGTGATGAAGACACTTGCTTTATTTTTTTTTTTTTTTAAGCCTCAGGCTTATTTATTGCTTTATAGCTTGATCTTGAAGAAAATGTTTTGTGGCTTTTGGGATGGGCAGTCAGTGAAGTAGGTCTCTGGACAGGGAAATAATCTGTGTAGCAAAGGAGAAAAGGAAAATGGATTACTTTCACACTGAATATCAAAGTATTTAGAAGTGTGTGATGTTCTAGACTCCACCTCTATACCTGTTCTATTGTAGCTTGCTTAATGCCCCTCAGCCTAGTAACCTTGCTGTCACATCCACATCCCCTTGGTATCTAGCAGCTTGACCACGTTAGGTGGAGCTAAATTGGCTTATGTTGGCTATGTGATAGGCTGAGAATCTGTGGTGGAGTGCCTGCCTTTTAGGTTGCACTGCAAACCAAGTTGTCAACAGTTCGAACCCGCCAGATGTTCTACCCAAGAAAGAGACTCTCCTGTAAAGATTTGCAGCTTTAGAAACCCAGTGGAGGGTAACTATGACTATGAGTTGCATTTCACTGGAGACATAGGTTTTATGTAATCGAAAAGCTCTGGTGACTGAGTGTTTAACGTATAGGCTATTAACCCAAAGGTTAGTAGTTCAAATCGACTAGTTGTTTTGTGGGAGAACAGGGACCTGGCTGTTTTGGTTAGTTAACTGCCTAGAAACCTGGTGGAAGGTCACCCTGAATTGGTTGACTTGGCTGCCTGGTTTCTCGAGAGTGATTTGGTGTGGTTC
>NW_006399849.1:1828281-1833810 GCF_000299155.1 Elephantulus edwardii | reverse complement strand
GCGCAGGAGAGGAAGGCCCTCTATGAGGTGGATTAATTCAGTGACTGGGATAATTGGGATGGGAGTGTCAGAGACAGTGCGATTGGCACAGGACAGAGCCGAGTTTAGGGCTGTTGTACATAGCTATGAGTCGCAAGCGACTCGATGGCACATAACAACAAAAACAACAACAACAAAAAATCCATAATCATGTAGGTTTGGTAGATAATAGGAAAGAAGGATGAGTGGGAATGGGGAAAAGGATGGAATAGAAAGAGTGCTGTCACATTTTGGAGATTGTAGTCAATGTCATGAAACAAAATTTATTGAATGGAAAAAACAATCCGTTCTGTACCACCCAAATCACAATAACAAGTCTTTGTAAAGTAAATACGTATGCTTATCAAAAGACTTTACCGGGAGAATAAAAAGAAAATTACAAAATATAGACAAATATTTGGCAATGACATATCTGACAAAAGCTTAATCTCTAACAGTATAGAGACAATTTTAACAACTGGATAACAGAAAGAAAAATAATCCACTTTTAAACTGAGCAAGGGTCATAAACAGACACTTCCTGAACAGAACGTTCAGGTGGCAAAAACAAAACAAAACCATGAAAAGATGCTGGAGATCATTAGCCATTATTCAAACTAAATCAAGCCTACAGCTGTAGAGATGACATGGCAACTCTCCTTTGGGCTTCTGAGCTGTAAATCTTTTACAAGAGGAGAAGGTAGGCCTTATCTTTTTCCTGCCAGTGGATTTAAACATTAGCCATTGTTGTTGGTAGGAGCCATCTGTGACTCCTAGTGACCCTTTGTATGACAGAATGAAACCTTGCTTGGATCTGTGCCAATCTCACCATCTCTACTGCAAGCCCTTTGTTGAAATCACTGTGTCAATCCTTCTCATTGAGGGTCTTCTTTTCTTGTGCTGACTCTACATTTCCATGTATGATATCTTTCTTCAAGGTTGGCCCCTCCTAATAACAAATATTGTACATGAAATAAAATGTCACTGTTTCGTTTCTAAGGAGCACTCTGGCTACACTTCATCTAGGAGTGATTTGTTTATTTTTTTGACAGACTAAAATATAGTCAATATTCTTCACCATCATCACAATTCAAAAAAATTAATTCTGTAGTCTTTCTTATTCATAGACTTTCAGTTTGAATGAGGAAGAGGACCTGTTATTTTTAGAAGTTCAACAATTTCTACATAACTTATTTGGTGACATTGGTTACAATCTTCATAGCATACGAGCATTCTTTTTATGTTTTAGTTGGTCTGTTTCTATTAATATGTCTTTCCTGATCTCTTACATTTTTAAATTCATTTAAAAGTAATTGTTGGTGCCTTGGTCTCCTTTTTGAAAGGAGCACAGTATTTACAGGTCTCTTGTGAAGTTCCATCCAATCAATCATGACTGATAGCAATCATGACTGATAACCTTGCCTTATGCTTTGCCATTCTCGCAATCTCCTCCTTGCTTAAGTCTATTGTTGCAGTTACTGTGTAGACCTATTTCCTTGAGAGATTTCCTCTCTTTTTTTGAAACTCTACTTTCCCCACTATGATATCCTCCTCCGACAACATGTCAAAAGTATGTGAAAGGAAGCTTCACTATCCTTGCCTTTATGGAATGACTTGATTATACTTATCCTTTTGACAGTCCATGAGATATTCAATACTCTTCTCTAATACTACAATTTATTTTTTGAGCTAGTTTGTTATTAATTACAAGAGGATATTGAGTACTACCAATTTAATTATAATTAAGCTTTGAATAAATTTCCTGGGAACTGGACTCTCTGACAACCAAAAGTCTCTTTAAAAACTTTAGAGTAGGGAACTCTGGTGGCCAAGCTGCACTCCAATCCTGATGCTGTAAGGTTCTAATCCATCGAATGCTCTACTGGAGACGGAGGGGCAATCTCCTCCTGTGCCAGTCGGATCCAATTTGATGGTACATGTTTGAAAGGGGGAAAAAAATTTAAAAAAAAATGGAAACCTTCAAAGTAGAAAGAAGTTAGTAAAGGCAAAGAAAGTTTCTGTTCCCTATGTATTTATTCCATTTGATCCTAAAACCACAAACTTTGTGGAAGTAATGCAAGATACATTAAAAACAAACAAAAAACACCTAAATGAAAAAGCTTTAAATCAGAATACAAATATGTTTACTCTTAGCTAGATTTAGATAAATTTTATCTCTGATTTTCCACAGATGAATAGTTGCTCTAGGCTCAGATCTCACTCCTTAGGTTAATGGCCATTTCCTTCGAGTAATCCTTAATGTTTATGTACTAATAATAATGTCAAAGCAGAAAAGCAAACTACTGCATATAAATAAGCATAACAAATTATAATGACTGATTGAATAAGTATGATGAAAGGATCGAACCTTGACACACACCCTTCCTAATTTAAACTAGGCTGTTATTGTTAGTGTACACTTTTTTTGTTTTTGTTTTTGTTTTTTGTGTACCATCAAATTGAATCTGATTAGTACAGGAGGAGATTGCCCCTCCTTCTCCACACCTTTTTTTTAATTAAACTTTATATCCTCCTCAAAGGCAAGATATTTAGAAGACATTACCTGACCATAAGTATATCCATTCCAAAATAGAATATAATTGAAGAGGTTATTGTTTATGCCCATTGCAAAGAATGATGATCCAACAGAATGCAGAAATCATCAAAACAATATTGCTAACATAACACAACACGCAAGCAAAATTTTGCTGAAGAATATGATAATGTAATTATACCAATACATGGACAGGAAATTGTTAGAAACTCAAGCTAGTGTCAGAAGAAGATGTGCAATGGGAAACATTGCTGATGTCAGATGCATCTTGGCTGAAGGCAGAGAACAATAGAAAGATGTTGACTATGTATTGTTGACAATGTAAAGGCATATGACCGTGGAACATAACCAATTATGGATAACACTAGGGTAAAGGGGAGTTCGAGAACACTTAATTGTGCTCATGAGGAAACTGTACATAGGCCAAGAGGCAGTAATTTGAATAGAAAAAGAGGATACTGCTTGATTTAAAATCAGGGAAAGTGTGTATCAGGATTGTATTTTTTCACCACACTTTTTCAATCTATGTGCTGAGCAAATAATCCTAGAAGTTGAGTTATACAGAGAAGAACGTAGCATCAGTATTGAAGGAAAACTCGTTAACAATCTGCAATATGCAGATGATATAACCCTTGCTTGGGGAAAGTGAAGAGGAAAAGTGAAGCACTGCTGATAAGATCAAAGACTATAACCTTTTGTGTGGGTCACACCTTACCATCAAGAAAACAATAATTCTCACAACTAGACCAGTAAAGAACATGATGATAAACGGAGGGAAAATCTGAGATTGTCAAGGATCGCATTTCGCTGAATCTACAATCAGTGAACACAAAAGTAGCAATTAAGAAATCAAATAATTTCTTTTAAAGACTGCTTTAAAGTGTTGTAGGAGATCTGTGGTGTAGTCACTGTTGTTAACCCAAAGACTGCGTGGTTCCTGGGGTTCAAATCCACCATTGGTTCTATTGAATAAAGATGAACAATCTCTTCCTGTTGTGATTTACAGCCTCTGAAACCTGAAATCATCTCAACAGCAGTGTCAATAAGTTTTGGTTTTAAAGTGTTGAAAACAAATATCACTTTGAGGATTGATGTGCACCTGACCCAAGGGATGTTGTTGTTGTGTGTCGTCAAATCAGAACCGACTAATCACTGATCCTTTAGTGGGTTTTCTCCTACAGAACAGATGCTTTAGGGATTGCAGCACAGCTTCTTACCACTAGACCACTAGAGATCTCTGACCAAAGGTGGTTTTAATTGCCTCATATGCATGTGAAAGTACTGATGCCTTTAGATTATGGTGTTGGTGAGGAATATTGAATATATCATGGATAGTCAGAATGAATATTTCTACTTTAGAAAAAGTACAGCCAGAGGGCTCCTTAGAAGCAATGTGAGACTTCATCTCTCATAGTTTGGTCATCCTTGAATAAGTACAAGTCATAGCAACCCTATGAACAACAGATAGAAATTTTGTCTTACCCTGCACCATCCTCGTCATCTCTAACACACTTGAGTCTATTGCTGCAGTCACTGTGTCAATCCATCTGGTTGACAATCCTCCTCTCTTTCATTGACACTCCACCTTTCCAAGCATTCTATCCCTTTCTTAATAATAGCATCACCTAGAAACATGCGCCAAATATGTGAGACCCTCCAGTGAGTATTCAGAGGCTATAAATCACATAGCAATTGTACATCTTATTCCCTTGTAGCAGCTGGTAAATTTGCACTACCTGCCTTTGCATTGAACCACTGTCGTTCACTGTTGTCAAGTACAACTCATAGCAACTCTATAAACAACAGACCTGAACCCTGTCCTATCTTGTGCCATCTTCATCGTCTCTGACATACTTGAGCCCATTACTACAGTCACAGTGTCCACTCATCCAGTGGAGAGTCTTCCTCTCTTTCATGGATCCTCCACCTGTCCAAGTATGATCTCCTTTTCCAAAGAGTAGCTTCTCCTAACAACATGCCCAAAGCATGAGAGACAAAACTTCACCAACTGTGCCTTTAAGGAGCACATTCGCTGTTCTTACTACAATATATATGTATTTGTTCTTTTGGCAGTCCATGGGATATTCACTACTCTTCTCCAACATCACAACTTAAAAGCATCAATTCTTCTATCTTCCTTATTCATTGTGCAGCTCTCAGATACCTAGCAAATGACTGAATAGATCATGGTCCGAATGAGGAGGACTTTAGTCTTCAAACTGGCATCCATTGCTCTTCAGTATTCTGGATAGGTCCCCGACAGCAGACTTTCCAAATGCGGTACATCTCCTAATCTCCTGACTGCTGGTACCAAGGGGGTTGATTATTGATCCAGGAAAGATGAAATTATTGACAATTTTCAATCCTTTCTCAATTATCATGATGTTGCTTATCTATCATGATTTCTCCATCTATCATGATGAGGACTTACATTTTCTTGATACTGAGAAGTAATCCATATTGAAGGCTGTAGCCCTTGATCTTCTGAACATCTAGAAGGCAACAAAAAGAGATGTAAAAATAAAAGAGCTAAACAGTAAATTTCAAAGGACAGCTCAAGAAAAGAAAGCAAATGTTATAACGAAATGTTCAAAGAGCGAGAGTTAGAGGGTAAAAAGGGACTTTGTCATTTCTCAAGCAGAAGAACTGAAAAACTAACTGAAACCTTGAGTTGTGATACTGAGAGATGTCATGGGCAAATCATGAACGATCTAGGAAACATCAGAAAAAGATGGAAAGAATGCAGTCTCTAAATAATTGGTTGACATGGAAAAAGTTCAGTAAGTACCATATGAAAATCCGTTTGTACTCTTCCTGGATGATGCATTTAATATCCTCCCACAACTCATCTGGTCTTTGCTCATTAGTGTTCAAGGCCTCAAACCTGTTCCTGAGATGATTCTGAAATTCAGGTGGGATGAAATTAAAGTCATATTTTGGTTCCTGTGGATTCGATT
>NW_006399849.1:1826139-1826991 GCF_000299155.1 Elephantulus edwardii | reverse complement strand
ATCCTGGAAAGGGTTAAACCGGGTAGCTCCTTGAAGGCAAGGATTCTGAGGCTTTGTCTAACATACCTTGGACATGTTATAAGGAGGGACCAGTCCTTGGAGAGGGACATCATGTTTGGGAGGGTGGAGGGACAGCGCAGGAGGGGAAAGCCCTCTATGAGGTGGATTGATTCAGTGACTGGGGTTATCAGGATGGGTGTATCAGAGGCAGTGATATTTGCACAGGACAGAACAGAGTTTAGGGAGGGCTGTTGTACACAGGGTCGCTATGAGTTGCAAGTGACTCGACGGCACATAACAACAACAACATTATCAATAATAGCACACACAAGCAAAACATTGCAGAAGATAATAAAAAAGCCTGCTGAAACAGTACATTGATAGGGAACTTCTAGAAGTTCAAGCTGGGTTTAAAAGAGGCTGTGATACAAGGCATATCATTGCTGATATCAAAAGGATACTGACTGAAAGCAAACAATACCAGAAGAATGTCTATCTGTGTTTTATTGACCATGCAAAGGCATTTAACTATGTGGATTTTAAAAAATTATGGCTAACTGTGAGAAGAATGGGAATCCCATTGTGCTTATATGAAATCTACACCTAGACCAAGAAGCTGTTGTCTAAACAAAGTAAGGGAACATTGCATGGTTTAAAATCAGAAAAGGTATGAGTCAAGGTTGTATCTTTTCTCCGTACCTATTCAGTCTGTTGTTGTTGTTGTTGTTATGTGCCGTCGAGTCGCCTGCGACTCATAGCGACCCTATGTACAACAGCCCTAAACTCTGCTCTGTGCCAATCGCACTGTCTCCGACACTCCCATCCCAATTATCCCAGTCACTGAATCAATCC